>NW_028248462.1:0-242952 GCF_964263255.1 Lissotriton vulgaris
AGGGACTGGTAAGTGTGTGTACTTGTATAGATCAATGAGGACTAGCTAGTTTAGGGAAAGTATAGGAGACTCCGTACGTCAGACAATAATAATAAGGAAAAAGCACTGTTTTCCTTATAAAGCCCTCACCCACCGACCTAGTCGGTGGCATGCTTCATCATCGGGCCCACCACAGTGGCACCGAATGTGCCCCGGGTGTGCTGCAACGCCAGGTGACTGCGGAGCTGGTATA
Source organism: Lissotriton vulgaris (assembly GCF_964263255.1). Classification (NCBI taxonomy): domain Eukaryota; kingdom Metazoa; phylum Chordata; class Amphibia; order Caudata; family Salamandridae; genus Lissotriton; species Lissotriton vulgaris. Next base: position 233 of record NW_028248462.1, read on the forward strand.
TTGCTGAGTGTGCAGTGAAAAGGGTGAGAAATGTGAAGTTTTAAAAAGCTATACAGGAGGTCCCAGCACCCGAGGGTTATCAATTTTTAATAAACTGGGCCTCTGTTAGCAGGTTAAAAAGGCAATGGGACGTAGATAGGAGTGCTATGATGACCTCCAACGTCCAGTGTGGTCTACATGTTTCAGCCAGTGCCTTTTGAATTCTAAGCTGGCTTTCCTCAGGACCAATAGGATATGTGAGAAAGTGCAAATTAAACAATAATAAACTTAAATTAAGTGTTTGTGTAATTCTTTGGCTATGTGTAGCCCCATATCGGGCGCCGCAGAAGGACGAATAGGTCCAAGGAGGAACCAGAACGAACTACTCGGTCTCATTCTCTGCCAGGCGACCCCTGAGGCTTTTTACAAGAAATAACAGATAAAGCTTGAGGGAATCCCCCTCTAACAGTTACAGCGCCTTAGCATGCGCTACACATAGCCAAAGAATTACACAAACACTTAATTTAAGTTTATTATTGTTTAATTTGCACTTTCTCACATATCCTATTGGTTCTGAGGAAAGCCAGCTTAGAATTCAAAAGGCACTGGGTGAAACATGTAGACCACACTGGATGTTGGAGGTCATCATAGCACTCCTATCTACATCCCTTTGCCTTTTTAACCTGCTAACAGAGGCCCAGTTTATTAAAAATTGATAACCCTCGGGTGCTGGGACCTCCTGTATAGCTTTCTAAAACTTCACATTTCTCACCCTTTTCACTGCACACTCAGCAATATACCAGCTCCGCAGTCACCTGGCGTTGCAGCACACCCGGGGCACATTCGGTGCCACTGTGGTGGGCTCTATGATGAAGCATGCCACCGACTAGGTCGGTGGGTGAGGGCTTTATAAGGAAAACAGTGCTTTTTCCTTATTATGATTGTCTGACGTACCGGAGTCTCCTATACTTTCCCTAAACTAGCTAGTCCTCATTGATCTATACATATAACCCAGGGGATACGGGCTAGCCTACCTAGTCCTCTATCTCTCATATTGATTTGCATAAGTGTGTGTACTTGCCAAGTCGACACGGCAGTCCCAGACTGCACACAGGCTCTGCAATGGCAGGCCTGAGCCATATTTTACAAGCTGCTTCTGTGGGTGGCACAATCAGTACTGCAAGCCCGCTAGCAGAATTTGATTTACAGGCCCTGGGCACACATGGTTCACTGTACTAGGGCCTGACAAGTAAATCAAATAAGCCAATCATGGAGTCACTAATCGATTATAACAATTTACAACAGAGAGCATATGCACTTTAGCACTGATCAGCAGTGATAAAGTGCCCAGAGTCATACAACCAACAAAAACAGGTCAGAAGAAATGCAGGAGGAAGGCAAAAAGTTCAGGGATAACCCTGCAAAAAAGGCCAGGTCCAACAACTATCCCATACACAAAAAAGTAGGTATGTACCCTAAATAGTATTCAGCTAACCCGAAAAATCACTGCGGGGCATCTTGTATGACTTTTACCAACTTCAGATTAGGGAAGACACCATGCTCATTCAACCAGTGTCTCAGACACTCTACTCCATCCATCTCGATTTTGCAGTAGTCTAACTTGATCATCAACCCACTTTCATGCAATTTGGATATCACACCATGCAAGCTATTGTCATGCACTTCTTTGTTTTCACCAAATATCAGAATATCGTTCTGGAACTATAATATATTTGGCATTCCGCAGAACAAATAATTTCAGAGTTTCTGTGGTGATATCAATGCCAAGGACTAGCCAGTGGCGTGAACAAGTTGTCCCTATGTAGCTGAAATTTTGGATATATTTGGGGTTGTCTGTAAAAAATCCCTGGAATTTTGCGGACGGGTAGGCCCAACCGGATAACTTCTGCTTTTAAATAATCCGTCAGCATCAAAATCATAAGTTCTAGTCGGACCTGCTTTTTCTTAAGCTTTTCGAGCTGGTCAGGGATAGGAGAGTTTTACTCTATTCTTAATTGTGCCCTTGTCGAAGCCGTCCGCCAGCGCCTACCGCCATTATAAGCATGGCTATGACTCACTGACACCCGCGTTTTCGGGTACCCACGCAATATAGCACGGTCTCCGGTTTCAGAGTTAAAAATCCTTGTCTGATATGTAATCACTTCACGGGCATCTCGCCCTTCAACCACTCAGGGCACGTCTCAATAGATCCTTGGTTGCTGCCGAATTCCATCACTATCTCACCAACGGTCGAGATGTAAGCACAGCATCCTGTGTGCCTCACCACAGTTGCGTTGCATTTAAATCACTTCACCGCCGGTCGAAATATGAGCACGATAACTACTGTGCCCTTTCGATTGATCACCACATCTGCGTGGCAATTGATTCATAGGCAACACACCCTGCCCACTAGTTCACTGCGCCGAACGTAGATACGACTTCCCACTTCAGCACACGGTCACAGATTGTCACAGTTTAATGCAGTAAGCCTGACATGCCGATTTTAAGTGTAAATAATGCTGACTTGAGATAAAATGGTTTCTCTTCTCCCCTTTTCTTCTTCCTGTTTATTTCCACAGGCCTCTCAAATCATTCAGGCAAAAGTATTAATGTTTGTCCTGAAGATGATCCCAATCATTAATTGGAGATAGGGATCGAAACGTCACGTCGACTGTCTAAACAATACTGCACTTGCAAATTGTGTAATAGGTATTGCAGTAATTGTTGGTTTGAGCTTACACAAGATTGCATGTTATTGTAAGCCACCCTTTTTCTCCACTTTTGTTTGCCTGTTAATCATTTCTCCCCTGTACTGTCTCTTTGTTACTTGGTACAGGCTTGTGCCTAGTTGTTTGATTCTTGTTGTGTCCCACGTTACTTGTTAATCTTCAATTAATCCTGGCAATAAATACTCCTCTGTCCGGCTGGACAGTGGATAAAAAAGCAACATAGTTCTTATTCAAGTCTATGTTTATTACTTCTTTTTGTATTGAAAAAGTTTAGGACCCTTGTTCTTTTCAAACATTAATTACCCGAGGTCCTCAACTACCTACACGGGTCCCCTTGTTCTTGATACTGAGGGTCGTTGAAGGCCACAAACCCCATTGTGTGCCACAAGTAAGTTCCCCACAACGGCATTGCTGAGACTTCATCGGAGGCCCGCCCCCTTTCTAAACCAATCGGCACACGTGCCTCATGGTGCATTCCTGATTGGGGGATAAAGTCCTCTTGGCTGCTGACTTTCTTTTGGGGCCAAGAACTACTATTGTTGCTACAAGTAAGTCCCCACAGAAGGATCGCTGACACCTCTTCAGAGGCCCTGCCTCCTTTCGCAACCAATCTGTAGACACACCTCCTGGCACACTATTGGTTGGGGATGTACTCCTCTTGGTTGCATGGAGTCCTTGGAGGCGAAGAACCGTTATTGTTACCCCAAGTAAGTCCCCCACAGCAGGATTGCTGAGACCTTGTCGGATTTCCACCCCTTTTCTCAAACACTCTGCACAGGGGTATCCTGGTGCACTACTGGTTATAGAATGAAATACCCTTAGCTGGCAAGGGTCATTGGGGAGCCAAGAACCCCTATTGTTGTCACCAGTAAGTCTCTCACAGAGGGATTGCTGAGACCTTGTAGGAAGCCCCACTGCCTTTCTTAATCACTTTTCAAAGGGCCTCCTGGCACACTACTAGTTAGGTGATGATTTCCCCTTGTTTGCCTAGGGTCAAGTCATTGGGGCCTATGAAACCCTACTGTTGCTGCAAGTAAATCCACCACAGTCAAATTGCTGATACCTCATTGGAAGCCAAACTGCCTTTCTCAACCACTCTGCTAAGGGACCTCCTGGTGCACTGACTGGTTGGAGGATGAAGTTCCCTTGGTTGCTAAGGATCATTCGGGCCGAAGATCCCTATTGTTGCCACAAGAAATCCCCCATAGCTGGATTGCTGAGACCTCATCAGAGGCGCGCCCCTTTTCTCAACCAATCTACTAAGACACCTTCTGGCGCACTACTGGTTGGTATGAACTCCACTTGGCTACTTAGGGTCGTTTGAGGAGAAGAACCCCTATTGTTGCCACAAGTAAGTCCCTCACAGCGGGATTTCTGATACCTTGTCAGATGCCCCGCCCTCTTTCTCAACCCCTTTACACAGGGGCATCCTGGTGCACTACTGGGTGGAGGATGAAGTCCACTTAGCTGGGTACGTAATTGAGGAGCCAAGCAACCCTAGTGTTGCCACAAGTAAGTCCCTCACAGTGAGAGTAGGACTCCCTCCTTTCTAAACCGGTCTGCAAACACATGTCCTGGCACACTACATGTTGAGAGGTAAACTCCCCTTGGCTGCCAAGGGCCATTTGGGCCAAGAACCCCTTATATTGCCACAAGTAAATCCCTCACAGCTTGATTGCTGAGACCTCATCAGAGGCCCTGCACCCTTTCTCAACCACTCTGAAAAGGGGCCTGCTGGCACATAACTGGTTGGGGGAATAAGTCACCTTGGCTGCTGAAGGTTATTGGGGGACAAGAACCCTGATTGTTGCCACAAGTAAGTCCCCACGGGGGTTCACTGAGACCTTGTCAGAGGCCCTACCCCTTTCTCAACTACTCTGCAAATGTACCTCCTCATGCACTACTTGTTGGGGGACGAATTCCCCTTGTCTGGTAAGGGTTGTTGACGTCCAAGAACCCCTATTGATGCCACAAGTAAGTCCCACACAGCGGAATTGATGATACCTTTTTTGAATCCCCTCCTCCTCTCTCAATCGCTCTGCAAACATGCCTCCTGGAGCACTACTGGTTGGGGTATGTAGTCCCCTTGGCTGCTGAGGGTCATTGGGGGCCAATAATTGCAATTATTGCCACAAGTACGTCCCCCACAGTGGAATTTCTGAAACCTTGTCTTAGGACCCCCGTTTATCAACCACTCTGCAAATGTGCCTCCTGGTGCACTACAGTGTGGGAGAAAAACTATTCTTTGCTACTGAGGTCCTTTGGGGGCAAGAACTGTTATTGGTGCCACAAGTAAGTCCCCCACAACGGGATTGCTCAGACCTCGTCAGAGGCCTCACCGCCTTTCTGATCCACTCTGCAAAAGCTCCTCTTGGCATGCTATTGATTAAGGGAAGAAGCCCCCTTGGCTGTTGATGGTCTTTGGGGTCCAAGAACTCCCATTGTTGTCAGAAATACATCCCCCACAGTTGGATTGCTGAGACCTCTTTGTAGACCTCTTTGTAGGCCTCACCCCCTTTATCAACCACTCTGCCAATGCACCTCTTGGCACACTACTGGTTGGAGAATGATCTCCCCTCGGCTACTGAGACTTGTTGGGGGGACCAAGAACCCCTTTTGTTGCCATACGTATGTCCCCCACAGCGGGACTGCTGATACCTCGTCGGAGGCCCAGTCCTCTTTCCCAACCACTCTGCAAATGTGCCTCCTGGTTTACTACTGGTACTGCGATGAACTCTCCTTGGCTGCTGAGGTTTACTGGGGGACAAGAACCGCTATTGTTGCCACTAGAAAGTCCCCAATAGCAGGATTGCTGAGACTTCATCAGAGGCCCCACATTCTTTCCCAACCACTCTGTAAACGTGCCTCCTGGTGCACTACTTGTTGGGGGATGAACTCCCATTGGCTACTGAGGGTTATTGGTGCCAAGAACCCCAAGTATTGCCACAAGTTCCCCAAATGGGGACTGCTGATACCTCATCGGAGGCCAAGTCCCCTTTTCCAACCCTCTGCAAATGTGCCTCCTGGTATACTACTGGTAGAGCAATGAAGTCTCCTTGGCTACTGACGGTTACTGGGGGACAAGAACCCCTATTGTTGCCACAGGTAAGTCCCCACAGTGAGATTGCTGAGAGCTCCTTGGAGGCCCTGCCCTCTTTCTCGACCACTCTATGAAGTCCCCTTGGCTACTGAGGGTCTTTGTAGGCCAAGAACCCTAATTGTTGCCACAAGTAAGTCCTCCACCAGGGATTGCTGAGACCTTATCAGAGGCCACGCACCCCCTTTCTCAACCATTCCTCAAATGTGCCTCCTGGAGCACTACTCTTGGGGAATTAATTCTCGGGATAAGCACACCTGTAAACTCTGTTCCGTGGGTGGTTGGCAGAGTTTTTGCTGAACTTACTGTTCCAAGCAGAGTACGGAGTGGCAAAACTCCACAAACTCTACTGGCAGAGCGAAATTTACTGTTCACCCCTATTTCAGTGCGGGATAGAGTCCCACTTGGGTGACCAATCAGGACTCTGATGGCACACCTCGGTCCGGTTGACTTGGGTGCTACTTTTAACCATCAAGGATTAGTCTGTTCGGGTGCCCAGTGGAAGCTAGCGATGAATCTTCTTTGGTGGATAGCACTTTGCCGGTTTGGGCCTTTTAAGCTTAAAGGTCCCTGGTTCTGTTCTAGGGGAACAGCCAACTGATCCTGGGAGTCAATGTTTGGGTCTGGGGAGTGACTTCTCCCCAAGCCAGGCATCAAAGGCACAGCCCTAACTTCGCTAGCCCAAAAGTGCATCAGGTGTAGTCCAGCAGATGGGGCAGCCTCTCTTTGTGCTGTTTAGGGGCAACATAGCAGTCATTTACTGGCCTTGGTTCTATTTTCATTGTGATCTAAGGTTATGGTGCCAGGGATGCCATATTTATCTTGGGATAGATCCATGGGCTACTAGATCCATTCCTACTTGGTTAGGAATTTCCGGTGATCCCAAGGGCACTATTCCAGCCACTCTCAAGCTATCTGGACCTTCACTTGACTGTGAAGCACTTGGTAGCCCACCCTGGAGGTTTAGCTAGCTAAGGGGAACATGCAAATTGGAGAACTGGTTTGGGCACTGGTCTTCCCTCTCTTGCTCAGTCTCCAGCCTGTCGACATGAACAAAGGGCAGCCCATCAGGAATGTTATTACCGTTTGCCCATCAAAGGCAGCTTACGCTTTGTGCTCGCCTTTGGGCAAATACGCTGAGTGGCTTCCTACAAGAAATACCTCTCCCTGCAGTTACTCCTATTGTTTCACAGCCTGTGAGTTGTTCACACTACTCCCCAGGCAGGCAGAAAGCCTGTCTGAGACCACTGGACCAACAAGGACACAGGGTGCCAACGTTTTAAATGTTGTTTTACTGTAATAGTGACATTAAAGTTGACATGGGCATCAGGTCGGGTTTCGCGCCATGATTAATTTGATACCATACAGTACCCAGTTAGTTAGTCCTATTCAGAAGTTATTCATCCTGGGGTGCCAACCTGTACACCTGTGATAGCCAATGGGGCTACTAGCCTTTCCACAATAAAACAACATCTTCAGGAGTTTTGTTGCTAAGACAAGCACAAAAACTACTTAATATACTTAATAATATGCAGCTTCCTGCATTGGTGCTCTATAGGTCTTCCTTAGAGAAGAATTACAAATATTATTAAGGGAAGTGGTAGCTTTGTCATTCATTGTACTGGCAAAGTCGAACTGGCAGTGTTTAGTTTAGTTTGTTTATTTATTTCGAAGGTTAAAAACCATCATGAAAATACATCACAGTAAAAAACATGATCACAAACTTTCTTAACAATATATCATTAAAAAAAAAAAATGGAAAGAAAAGGGGCCTCACTTTTTAAAAAGAAGGGTTTTTGTGAGTAGTAGGACCAAAGTGCAGATGAAATACAAGAGCCCCTCATCACATAGTAAATATCTCCCTTGACTCCCAATTTCAAAAGCCCATAGTGTTTCTCAGTTTAAAAGCAATTTTAAGAAAAGTTATAATAGCACATAGGGTTCGCATTTCATTGGCTCTTTGCTGAAACAGTAAAGCAGATTTGGCATGGGTAATTTTTGAGTCTTTTAAAACCCCTACTAAAAATCTTTGTCGAGGTATTTTAAAAAAAGGACACAATAATACAAAATGAAGGGTGTCCTGCGGAGACTTATTGTCGCAGCCGCAGGCACCCTTCTGCTCAATTGTTGGAGTAAACCCTGATGGATGAGCTAGATTGTGGTGCAACAAATTGAGCCTAAAACGAGTCATTAAAAACCTCTCATGCTGACTATACAATAAAAAGAGGTAAGGTTCCATGCCAATTTGATTCGAGACTAGCGAGTGAGCAACTACGGAGGATTTAATAGAGTCAAGCTCCCTCCTCCTACCACCAAATTTATCCAGCAATTGCCTTTGTACCGAGTGACTGGTATATATGTCCACCAGGGATGGGTCCAAAAATAATCTTTGTTCATCTATTTCCCCCAGGGTATCTTTAATATATTTCAACCAGGGGATTTGGAGGCATTTTTCTTTCGTCAAACAATCCTGGATAATCTGTCTGGATAGTTCCGCGTTGGGGTTTAGCCAAATTTTGATCCAAGCCAGTATGGGTCTCAGTCTAATCAAGTCTGCTATATATGATATTCCCAGCTCATTATGTGTTACTGCGGCGGAGGTGCTCAGCGGAAGTTTTAACAGTTTTTTAAAAAATTTCTCCTCCTCACTTTGGATTAATTGAGCATCTCTGAAGCCCCAGACTTCGGATCCGTAAATGGTTTTTGAGATGCTGACTGATCTATACAAAGTCAACACCTGCTCAGGGGACCACCTTCCCATTCGACGAGCAAAGTTTGAAATGGCTCCATTTGCTGAGACAAGTCTCCTCGCCCTCTCCTCTACCAACGGGGCGAACTTCAGCTTCTCATCGAATAAGAGACCCAGATATGGGAATGTTTTAACACTGTCCAGAACATGATCCCCTAGTTTAAATACGAATTTCTTCTGAGGTTTCTTCCCCACTATCATAATAAAGGATTTTGTCATATTTACAGATAGGTCCAATTTCCTCATAAAATCTGCGAAACCCTTGATTAGGAGTTGCAGTCCGACCGCCGTCCGGGCTAGGAAGACGGCATCATCCGCATACAAGAGTACTGGCAGGTGACGTGAGCCCACCTTTGGGCAATCAGTTCCTAGTGCTATTAGGTCGCTCTCCAGGCCGTTTATATAGAGGGAAAACAAAAAAGGTGCCAGGATACACCCCTGCCTAACCCCGCCCGAGCACAGGAAGGGATCGGTACTCACCCCCCCCGCGCTGTAGCGGACCCTGGCAGTGGTGTTCCAATGAAGTTCCCTCAGGATGTTGATAAGATCCGGGTCGATTCCCAGGTTGAACATGATCGACCATAGTTTGGCTCTATTAACATTGTCAAACGCCACTGCTAAGTCCATGAACCCCATATACATGGTACCTTCAGACGCTTTGGTGTACTTGGCAGTAAGCAGGTACAGGTTGAGGCACTGATCAGTGGTTGATCTCCCCGTTCTGAACCCATACTGGGTGTCCACCAGAATGTTATGGGTGTCAGTCCAATCCAGTAGGCGGTTAAGGAGTGCCCTCCCCAGTACCTTGGCAGAGACGTCGATGAGCGAGATTGGTCTATAACACTGCGGGCTGTCCCTACAGCCTTTCTTGTAGATCGGGACAATCACCGCAGTGGACCATGATCTCGGCAGGCCCGTTTTGATGGCTGCATTCAATACTCTCATTACCATTGGGGCCCAAAGGTCCGTGTTACTCAGGAAGAGATCCGGGGGGGTTCCATCTGGGCCCGGGGCTTTGTTTCGTGTTAACCCTAGTATTGCCTTGAGAACTTCATCCAAGGATAATTCGAGTTTTTCCGCCCTTGGCCCCCTCCATATTCCGTCACCAATATCTACATCCTGCTGATTGTACAGCGATTTAAAATGGGCAATCCATTGTTCCGGCAGAATGTTTGAGCTAATGACTGGGGAGCTTGAATCGTGAAAGCATGGTTTGTTTATGATTTTCCAGAACTGGGTATAGTCCTTGTTTTCGCCGGCCTCCCTTAAGTCTGCCCAGGTTTCTTTTTGGAGGGTGCTTTTTCTGATCTTGATCTGGTTTTTATAGTTTTGTCTACAACGGGTGATTTCATTTTTGTCCCTTGGTATCATTTTTAGGCTCTGTTTTAGGTCTCTTAACGCTTTCGAACAGTTAGCATCAAACCATCTGGGCATGGATTGCGGGTTTATGGGCTTATTAGTTGTCAGGAGTTTCTCTACGATTTTGGTTAAGGATTCAAACGCCTCTACTAAACCTCTGCCCTCTGTTGTAGCATCTAAACAGGTCTCTATGTGATCTTTCCCTTCATTAACTAATTTAACATAGAAATCTTGGGGGTTAATCAGTGACCACCTTAGGCGTCTCCCTTGATCTGTCGGTTGGATTTCTGCTTGTTGGATCACCCCTGGAACTTTTTTGATGAAATCATTCCCTTTAATTTCTGTTATAATGGGGTTGTGGTCGCTAAAGGGACTCCACTCTGTCCTGGTGTTTATGATCCTTTCCCTAGCCCAGGCGGATATCATAACATAGTCTATTGTAGAGCCCCCGCCTTTACCCTTAAATGTTGGTATTGGGGTTTCACCTGGCTTATGAGCGGATAAATCCATGACCTTTGTAAGGGCAAAGTTATCTAATAACTTCATCAGTAATGTACCCTCTTTGGTGTGTGTAAAGTGGGGGCCCTTTTCTAGAGGACAAGCTGACCAATCAGGAGTTAAGGGGAGTAGTTTGGGGCATAGATGGCAATTAAAATCCCCCATCAACAGGACAGTTGGTTCAAGCCCCGTCGCCCTTTGATCTAATTCCTTGGTTAAACAGGTCTCCAACTGCTCTAAGATTGGGAAGTTTCCTTCCACCGGTCCGGAATTGTAAAAATTCACGAGCAGTAAACACTCCCCCTGGTGAGTGAGTCTGACTGCTTGTATATTATCTGAGGGGCCATTGGTAAATGACCAGGAGCCTTTCAGATCTAAGTCTGCGTATACGACTAAACCTCCCTTTGCTCTTCCCGAGTTTGTACCCTGTGCGGGTTTAAAGAAGCATTTGTAGCCCTCCAATTGACATATGCCAGAGTCTCTTGCCCATGTTTCCTGGAGCGCTATCAAATGAAAACATTTGATAAATTCTAGCCATTCCTTGTTTTTTAATTTGGCTTCCAGCCCTGCGACATTCCAGGATAGAATGGTCAGGCCCTCCCGCTTTTCTTTGCCTCTTGCCATGTGGGTTTCAGTTACTCCCTCCATCCCATCTAATGGGCAATCTAGTTTAGTTGTATGTTCATTTTCTCTCTGGGGTCGGGGTGAGTCTAGATCCCTAGTTAATATACACTCCACGCTCCCCCCTGTATTCCCTACTTGTGGGCCAAGATAGCTATTAATGGCCGGGCTTCCTGTAGTGTTCATTTGAGTGGAGTGAGTGAATTTGAGTCAATCTATGTCCTCTAGAGATTGAAATGGGGCATATCTGTTTCTCCATTGAGGGTAATCACGCTGGGGATAGGGCTGATCGAGGTGGCTTGCTGGTCTTGGTCTGTGTGGCCGCTGTGATCTAACCAGCGTCCATCCTCCCTCCTCCTCCCCACGATTATTGTTTTGTGTCCTTGGGTAGAAATACCCAAGTGGGAGGGCACAAATCGTGCTGGTTTGGTTCCTGTTGGAGTTCTTTAGGATGTACTCTACCAGACTAGTGTCTGTGAAGTTTGCGACTATACAGTCACCTCTGATGTCTTTCCTTCTACTCCCAACCCAGTTTACCCTTCTTACACTTAGAATCTCTCCTCTTTCCCCAGTATCTAGGGGTCTGTGGATATTCAACCATCTAGAAATTTTTGAGAGCAATTGTGGGTGTGTTTCCCTCTCATTAGGCCTATTTTCTGGGACCCCTGCAAAGATTATAACAAAGGGATTCGCCTCGGGGGGTAAATCTAAGTGTGGTGCCTGAGTATTAGTGTTGTGAAAGGGATCAGAGTCTGTGTTACAGTGATTGTAATTCCCTTCTCTCTGCAGGCGCTCGTCTTGTCTCCATTGCATTAGTGGTTGTATGGGAGGTTTTTCCCTCTGTGTGTTACTCGCACCTTGTTGATGTCTCCCTCTAGGGTGATCGTTTATGTTCCCTTTGGGGTTTTGGGCAGTGCTGGGGGCCTCATGAATCTGAACTATAGCCTGTTGGACATGGCTAACACAGTTGTTATTTTGGGCCCTCTTTGTGTTTACCTTATCAATGATGGTTTCCACTGTCGATTGCGGTTGGTCAGCGGGAGTCTTTGCAAGTGCGTGTTCAAATGCCTTAGATTGTTTGGAGAACTGGCAGTGGACCAACTGCCCTTCCAGTTTGCAGTGGCAGGCTGGGAGCCAATGTGCACTTTGTCACACATATGGTGGCACACACAGAGCAGCAGCCCTGGGTGGACACTCTGCCTTACATTACCATGGTAACCTGGGTGCCATAAACTAGGGATTTATTAAAAGTCAGACTTTGCTAATTGGGAATAGCCAATTCAACATACACGTTTTAAGGGGTAAGAACACTGGCTATCAGGTCTCAGTGCACTCTAAGAGTCGAAAAACCTGCCGTTAGTAGTGCCGGTCTGAACCACATAGCTGGAACACTATAGAATATTCTTCTTACCGACAAGATAGCCCATAAGTGCAGAAATAAAGGAAGGGGCAGACTCAGTGTACAAATAAAACCCCATGAGGCTGTTATCCTCCTTCTGTGTGTGCTGCAGAAGGCAGCATTTAAAGAAAAAGGAAACAGTGAGGAGAAATAAACATTTGTCTCCTAGTTGTGCTAGCCTTGGAAAGGCTTAGTATTTTGACACATTGCCATTCTAATTAGTGTTAGTAAATCTGAGAATGCACCAAAATCTAGTGGTGGATACTTGGGAACACCCAAGCTCCACCCATGGAATGCCTTCCCAGGGCAGAGTGGCACAAAGCAGTGACTTGCGCTGCCTTGCATTACTCCAGATTTATTATATGACGCAGAGCCACATTTTTTAAGTGCTTGTGTCACCTTGCGTGATGCAACTGCAATGCAAGCTCTTAGTAAATCTCAGCCAAAATGTCGACAGTGGAGAGTCAAGTAAGCATGATGGTGCTTGGGGAGCAAGAGGGCATAGGCTGGTGTAGTGGTGTGCCATTACCTAAGTGAGAATAAAGAACCAATCACTTACCATGAAAAACAGCCAACTAGCTTCATGTAACCGGCTGATCACTCGAACAGTAACATTTTGCTCTGTGTAGTAAAGCAGATTAAAGACATTCAGATGTTAGCTGAATTTTTGGATCAAGGTGCAGAACTCTCTCAGGATCATCTTGGCAATATAATAAAGAAATCTGCTGAACACAAAATAATTAGCACCTGTGAAGCAAGACTTGGCAGGGATATATATAGGGTTCCACAGAGATTTTTGACAGTCTTTACAGACTAGAATGAGGAATCAGCTTTTTGAGTAAGAGGATGTGGCCAAGGAGTCCCTCCTTATGACAAGACTACGTTCCAGCAACCTGGAACAGCAAATCAGAGTTAGACAGCAGCAAAATCCTTGAAACGTTCAGCTAAGGGTAGACTTGAGTGTTTCCTGGAGCTTCGGAATGCTGGATTCAGGACAGATGGGTACTGCAAGTCTTCCAAGAGGGTTATCAGATAAAATTAATTTCTCCTCCTCCTGTGTATTGATGCATCACTCCTTCAAGTCATCCAGTGAAAATAGTGGTTCTATAACAGGGAATATAGCACCTATTGCACAATAAAACAATAATTCATGTACTCTTTATGCAGAGAGGAAGAGGAACTTATTTCATTTTGGTTTTGGTCAAAAAAGCATCAGGCAAATTCAGATCAGATTTTGGCATCAACACAGGAAACTCATTGACACCACAGATATGGTTCAATATGCTCTCTTTGGAATTGATGGTCCTTTTCATGAACACAGGAGATTTGTTTGGGCATTCTTAGACTTTTCAGATGCATACCTTCATGGCCAATTCATCCTGTATCCTAAACATCCCTTCACTTCTGCCTGTAACAGAATAATTACCAGTTTCATATATTTCCTTTTAGATTATCATCCTCTTATAAGGTCTTCACTAAGGTGACGTTTCCTTTAGTGGGCTTTATTTATGATACAGAGATTCAACTGTTTTCATATCTCAATGATTGGCTTATTTGTTGTTCTTCTTTTTCACAGCTAAAAGTTCACATCATGGAGGTCTGCGAGGTAATACAATACCATGGTCTGCTTCTAAATCAAGAAAAATCTCAGCTGCAACCCTTACAGAGCCTGCAGTTTGTTGGGGACAATTCAGTACTAACAAAGTAAAGTTGTTCCTTATTGAAATGAGAGCTCATAGACTCAGAATTGACCTGACAAGGGCGTGATCAACATGAACAGTTCCAGCCAGAGAGTGGTTGAGGGTTCAGGGATTGAGGCCTTCTATAATTATGATAATCCCCTTGCGAAAGTGGATTTGTATCCTCTAATCAATCACTTTCTATCTCATCGGGATCCTAGGTCAGAGAATTATGACCAGGAAATTGCACGCGATGCCCATATTTGTCATGAAATACAGTGGTTGCTCCAAGGGGTCCCTATTCACATTGTGACCAAAGTAATAACTGTGGGTGCTAGCATAGTGGGTTGGGGTACTGTCCTGGAACAGATTTCATAACAGCTCAAATGGGCTCCCCAAAAAAGGAGATCTCTCTCTAATTGGAGTCAGCTGAAACCAGTTCACTTAGCTCTGCTGTTGTTTACTGCATTCAAAGAACATCAAGTTGTTCAGATAAGAACATACAAGATTGTCATGCATTAGATAAACCATCAGTGGAATTGATGGGCCCTGTATTTGAAATCTCATGTTCAAGAGATTTGCTTTGGTCCAAACAGAATATGTAAGCCTTGAAAGCAATTTATCTGCTGAGTAGAGGGAGTTCAGCGGTGAATCACTCATCAGGGTCTTCTATCTGTGTTGGCATTGTCATTGAAAAGTCAGACATTCTGACAGTTGGAGAAGAAATTTGGCCTTCTGCTGATGGTTGTATACCTCAGAAGACAACGCTGTCCTTCAAAGGTTCTGCATGGTTACACCATATCAGAAAGCCTAGAGAATAGATATAATGTAATCCACTTTGACAGAGGGGCTGGTATATGCTTTTCACCTGATTCCTCTATTACAGAAGGTATTGCAAAACGTGAGAGAGGACAAAACACCGAGGGCCTGACCCCCTGCCCTTGTGACAGAGGCCCCGCAAGTGTGTTGGAGTCTCCACATTCAGGGCAGAATCTCCATAATGAGGATGACTGCTAGGCTTCCGCCATGAGTGCAGATGCCCTTTGTGAACATGCCCTCATTGTCTTGGCAATCTCAAAGTGGGACCATTGTCCTTGATATCCAGCTCCCCTGCAATTAACAGTGGGTCTTCTGCTAGACCCATACCCATTCGAAGATCTTTTGTTGTGCTTCACAGCCTGTTAGAGATTCAGGCTGGGGATCGTTCAAATGATAAAAATGGAATCCAGGGGTTGTTCTCCTGAGGTGGCTTCATTAGTACAACAGACTAGACTTTAATCAACTTTAAAAGCCAAGTCACTGGCAAAGTCACTGACACTCTTTTGACAAATGAAGCAAAAAAAAGACAGGAAGGAAGGTTTTACTATGGGTTTGGCCCTTTCAATTTTATGATCCCAGTATGCATCAGTGGGAGCTTTTAGAGATGCAGATTTTTAGAATATAGCTGTCTAGTTGTGCGACTCCTAAAGGTTTTTTGCCTTGAAGACATCTTTTCTGTATTCCCGTAACTTTGCGGGATCTCCCTTTGGTCTTGCAGGCTTTACAGAGCCATCACTTTGAGCCTTTGGAACAACCAGAACTAAAATATTTTACATATTAAGTCATTTTTCTGGTGTTCATTTCCAATGCACATATGGTGGGGGAATTGGGCTATTTGTTTCCCTCTAATTTTTTTAAAGGTCTTCGCGGACAGGTTTAATTTACCCCAAGGCCCTAGTTCTTCCAGTTCTGTGTCTGGATTTAGAATCAGAGATGCAAGGGCTCTCCATCTGTTGGATGTTATCAACTTATCTGGATAGGATGCGGTCTTCCAGGAAACCAGAATCCCTATTTTTGACTTTTGGTCTTTCTGAACAAGGACTGAAGCTTTCTACTACCATGCTAAACAGATTGTTAACATTTGTTATAATCTCAGTGTATGAGCTAAGAGAGGGAGCATATCAAGAGTTATCCAGAGCTGGTCTACCAGGGGTATGGAGCCTCCTGGGTGGCATTCAAAGGATCGACAATGCAGATGATCTTTAATGGAGCCATTTGGTCTTATAATAATAATAATAATAATAATAATAATAATAATAATGATAATCATATTAAAATACATTTGTGTAGAGCGAAAGCTACCTCTAACAGAGGTGTCCCGGCGCTAATGACATAGAA
The DNA here is from genome assembly GCF_964263255.1 of Lissotriton vulgaris. Classification (NCBI taxonomy): domain Eukaryota; kingdom Metazoa; phylum Chordata; class Amphibia; order Caudata; family Salamandridae; genus Lissotriton; species Lissotriton vulgaris. Next base: position 16,500 of record NW_028248462.1, read on the forward strand.
GCAGGAAGGAATAATAACTAGAGACTCTAGCTTTGGTTAAATTACCAGGTCTTCAGCGCTTTCCTGAACTCAGATTCCGATGGAATGAGGTGAAGCTTGACTGCGAGAGAACTCCATAATCTACTCATAACCACTGTGAAGGATCTACCCCCAATGCGTGCCTTTGAGTATTGAGATGCGCAGAGAAAGTTCTGGGAGTTCGATCTTATCAAGCTTTTTTGTAGGTAGGGACAGATCCGATTTCTAATGTAGCTGGGGCAGTCGCCTTTCAAAGCCCTGAAAGCTACGTCAGTGATTTGAATTCAATCCGTTTGGCCACTGGTAGCCAATGGCACTGTTTAATGCACGGAGAGATATGATGTCTAAAAAGTATTCTTATGATCAATCTCGCAGCCGTGTTTTGCACCATCTGCAATCTCTTGATCAGATGTGCAGGCAGTCCCAAGTAAAGGCTACTAGCATAGTTCAGCCTAGATGTCACTAACGTGTGAGCAACGGACCTGTGGCAGCTCATTGGCAGTATATGTATAAAATTTCTCAAGCTTCTCAATACGCCGAAATAAGAGGCTGCCATATGGTGGATTTGTGTCGAGAACGTCAGGTCATGTTCCTATTTTACTCCCACGTTTTTGCCGAGATTGAGGGGCAGGGGGGAGGTCCCATTTCCTCCAGCCACTACAGTTCAGGTACCAGTGGGGAGCCTAGCCTAAAACCAGGACCTCTGTTTTTTCTGTGTTAAGCTTTAGTTTATTGTTATGCATCCAGGTGGGGATGTCCTTTAAGCAACCCCTAAATCTAGCAAAGGAGTTTGCTGAGTGGTCCTTGAAAGAGAATACCAGCTGGGTGTCGTCCGAGTAGGAAATTACTTTTATTTCCCATTTGACAATAAGCAAGAAGAGGGTATCCAGATATACATTGAATAGTAGAGGGCTCAATGCCAATCCCTGTGGTACTCCACAGTGTAGGGTTTTGCTTATGACTTGAAAGGGTGAAGAGTGACTCTTTGCGTACAGTCACTAAGGGGCCCATTAGGATGGCGGTGGTGATCCGCCTGCCATTCTCGTCCAGAGCTTCCACCAGTTTTCTGCCGGTAGGCAATCCACCGGGTGGAAAAGGTCTGCAATATGGTGGCGGTTCGTTGCAAGCACCCCCATCCATATTATGAGGATGGCAGTCTCATGCCTTTCCATGGCGGAGACTCCGCCATGGAAAGGCATTCAGTCTTTTCATTGGGGGCCCATAGCAAAGATTAGACTTTAGAGTAATGAAGTGTGTCAGACAGGCCTAGTGGTCAATCAGGCAGTTCCTGAAGGGCTGTTCTGACAGCTCAAAAGATAAGGTGTTTTTTGGGCTAATGGTGGGCCTGATTTATGATCTACTGGACAGGTTTACTGCTGATATACCTTGAAAACTATGGGAAGAATTATCAATATTTTATGCATCTCTGCAAGCCACTGTGCTAGCCAGCGTGAAAGGGCAGGAATGTGCCATATTTAACATCATGCATTTCATTCCTGTTCTTTCCTTGCACTGACACACAATGTACTCTGTAGCCAAAGCAGGCACCCTGGCTCCATCATTCAAGAGTGCCTGCGTTCCACATAGAATTGTGTTTTGTGCACCTCCCTGCACAAAAACAGTCCTCTGAGGCAATTTCCTCTTTCTATTGTGCTGCAAAATGCAGTACACATAGAAAGACAAAAAACAAAAAAGAAATAAAGATATTTCTCTTCATTATGCCTCACCTGGGAAGGCCTAATATTTTGATGCAGTCTCAGGTCTGCCAGTAATGAAGACTACCAGGAAGAAACCGGCCATTTCCCATTTTATAAACATGGGGTGATTGAATGATGACGCTCAAGCTGTTAGACCACATCTCTTTTCTTCCTTTCATTTTCTTCTCCCATTTCCCTCTTCCTTTCGCCTTTTTTATTTACCTCTCGGCTCTCGACCTCTTTCTCTGCACACCTCCCGCAGTGGAGCTGCCACTCTAACACCACGGTCCCTGAAAGGCTTGCTTTGAATGTCAGAGCCGTTTCAGCGGCTTCCCGCTCGTCGAACGAGAGACACTATACCTCCATAGGAAAAATAAGGCTGTCACTTCGCTGACAATTGATGTCTACCATTATTACCGCTCGTGAAATGTGGCTTGGCGCTTGTAGATAAATTCAGATTTAATTTGTTCAAGGTAGCGATCTGGCGAAGAGCCCCTCTTAAAAGGAATCAATTTAAGGACACATTAGCAAACTCATTTTGTTCTACTGGAGATTTTTTGAAGCACCATTTCGATAAGAAACACAGCCCCAGCATCTATCCAGTAAGAGTCGAGGCCACTCTAGGGAGAAAGATAAACGCCAGTATCTGAGCTCGCTCGGCTTTTAGAGCGTCCTTGACATCCCCAATATTTTGAGAAAAGGGAACGGAGTCGCAGTGTGATGAATTGCATCGGCCAGGATCACACAATTTGATGAGGCTATTGGCTTCTGCAATGCAGCTCCCCTCTTTTTATTCAGAAGTTCACAATGTAAACACTTACACATCAATCCAGTCGTCTCAAAATGCTGCTTTACTTAATTGAGTTCATGTGGTTCAAAACATATCCCTGCATCCTTCAACCGAGACGTCTTGACTGAGTTTGCCACTGCTCCCACCATCCAAACGTGGCCTCACCACTGAGGAAATTGCATTTTCCTAAGAGGCGCTGATTGTCTTAAAGTGGAGCAAGGGTTGCGAACCGTTGTCTCAAGGACTTGACAAGACCTCTCGTCGGTCAATCAGTTGTTTTGCGTTCAACATATGACTATATTTAGGTTTTATGCAAAAATATTTACTGCTTTTTTAAAGCAGACTCCACAACTTGTCTGGTCTCTAGGCATCAATAGCAGGTGGGAGTGATTACTTCAGATAAAGATAGTTATTTTGTCAAACTCAGTTGGTTAAAAGGTTGCGTGGACTCCTGGCGTCAAACTTGTCAGGTTGCTCCACATTACTACATTGAGGGGTACATTCACAAGAAGCTATCGCCTAATTAACAGCACTTTATCGCAGCCAAGTTGTGATAACTTTACCCCACCATTCACAAGCAGGCGCTAACAGCCCACAGCACCAGATTTCCCGCGATAGCAGCCACAAAAAATATCGCCAGAGAGGTCCCCCGCAACTATCCTTTATGAGATGCAGGATAGGCATTCTCGTGCACAAAGCCACAACACCACACCTCAACATTCTCAACGACCATCCAGATCGGCGATAAGAAAACAAAGCACGCGATTAGGCGCGTTAGCAGCAGGAAATTTACACCTGCTCTGACCTGGTGTAAAGTCGGACGGCAGCCTGCACCACAATAGGGAGCACAGCCCAGAGCCATACTAGAAGACAAATAGAAGCCATGGAGCTACTGATCATGCAGCTCGGACACCCACGAGGGCCACAACACCCACCCGGTACCCCCCACCAGACCACCACAGAGGCAGCACAGACAAAGACAGCAGCCCCCCAGGAAATGCATCTGCCTCACAGGCACAACTCCTGACAATGTCACTGTCCACTACAGGCTGAAAGGGAAAACCATCCTACGCATCCTGGCCGTCATTGCCCAACAGGCCAACGGCACCAACACAGCGGACAACCAACATCCCACCCCACACCAAGCTGCTGGCCGTGCTGCACCTGTTGGCCCCTGGCACACCCCAACCAACACTCGCCAGAGTCAGCGGAGTCTCACAGACAGCCACATTCAATTCCCCCACACCTGTCATGGACATCAGCAACACCCTGGCACCCCAGGCCCCGTACGGACAATACAATGCGCATGAACCGCTGGAGACCAAACAAGGACCATACGCCATAGTCGGATGCACGCACATGTTGGGGGCAATACACTGCACACATGTCCCACCTGTGCCCCCTGGTGACACAGCACACAATCAGCACAACAGGAGGCACACGTCACACATCTATGTGCAGGCAACATCAGAACCTATGTCGCCTCCAAATACACAGCCAGTGTGCATGATCCATTCACCTTCGAACATACCATCAGCAACCAGCCTTCCCAGGATGGGTCCCGTGGAAATGCTGAGCTCCTTGGCAAGTTTCCAATTAACACCCCACTCACCTCAACTCCACAACCATGCAAACCACAAATCTGGGATCCTGTGCACCTGCCGTACCACGTCCCGCTGGAGCACGAACCCATCAGGGCTGACCCTCCGCAGCCAGGCCACACTGATCAGCATCAGACACCGGCGTGTGTCAAGGAGGGCCCACCACATGCCAGTGTAACCTTCAAGCCTGAGGCCCACGACCCGGTCAGCCTTTGACCACCTCTGTCCCCCTGACGTTGGCCCACATTACTGCTTTCTCATTTACAAATTCTACCGGCGTCCTCTGCATCCCTGTGGGTCCCGTATGTGAAACCTTGTCCTGGCTAATGAATGGCAGTGACCCCAAATCCAGACCAGAGGCCACAGCACCAGACCCCTGTGATATAGGCTACTTGAGACATGGGCTGCCACAAACCCTGTTCAACTGCAGCCGGCGAAACGTGCTGCCACAAACCCTGTTCAACGCCAGCCGCCGACACGTGCAGCCACAAACCCTGTTCAAAGCCAGCCGGTGACACTTGCTGCCACAAACCCTGTTCAACGCCAGCCGGTGACACGTGCTGCCACAAACCCTGTTCAACGCCAGTGGTTGTGCACAGAGGAGTAAGAGGAAGATGCGGCTCAGTCCGGATGAAAGCCAGGTCACTGTCACGGAGGTGACCGAACACGTGGTGTCACTGAACCTGAATTATGCAGGCCTGTGGGGTCAACAACCTATGCTGCCGACACTCGGCAAATGGCCCGTGCTGACTGCTCCCTCCGGCCTACACTGCTCAAGGCCTAGTCTGCGCTCGAATAGCTCACAGATTTGGAACTGAACATCGAGTATGCAAAGGCAGATAACACTGCATTGGACGCAAGGAGAGTGGTAAGTGGATGACGTCTTGCATCTTGGCATAGAGGAAAGGATCATCATTATGGAGATGTTTGTACACTACCGACAACAGCCCTGGTGTCACTAGCGCTGTGCATCGCGGGCCAACGACAAGTGGCTGTGGGCCACTGCTGACCGCTGCCTCCGGCCTACACTGCGGTCCAGTAGGTCACAGAGTATGGATTCGACAATGACAGAGTCCATACCACTGTACCGGCATCATCGCAGACTGCATTCCCTCCCTGCCTGGGTGCCACTAAGTCTGTTCCCCGACATTCATGGACACTCTCTGCTCGAGCTATGGTGGCATCCAAACCTATGGACTAGGGGGCAGTTTTTATCCTCAGGTAGCTGAAACCAAATTGGTGGTGGCAACGAGGCTGTCGTATTCCAATCCTCCATCTGCAGCTGACGGATAAAATCAAACCTTTTGGCGTCTTACCCTGGAGGACATCTTCCTCTGTCCCCCGCACCCCTCCGCAACATACACCTCGACATTGATGGTAACCCACTCAGGTCGCATGGCCCATCTGACTGCACCTTAAGTCACTGTCCGGTGGCTGGGTGCCTGTGTGCCATTGTGCATCCGGGGCCACTAACTCTGTGCTGGTCAGGTCCGGAAACACTTCTCCGGGGAGAATGGATGCCCTCTGAAGCGTAGGCCTAAGGTTCATCAACACCATTTCTCTGTGGCCTTGCGCTGTACACAGCCTCCGGGGCCAAATGCGTCTCTCCACGGCTCACACACCTAAGCGAGTCCAGGCCGGCCCGAATCAACATCACCGTAGGAAGCGTATCGCATTTTTGTGGCATGGCGTTTATTTTCATGCAGACATTTGCCACGTTATCTGGTGTCTGTCGCATGCTACCGCAGCGTTGTGAATTTCACGTTGACACAGGGTTATTTTCCCGCGATGGGCTGCGATGTTGAAAGTTGTGTTACGCAACTCTTGCAGTAGTTATCACAGGTTCTTGTGAATAAACCCCTGTGTGTATTACTCAACTGATTAAATTGACAAGCAGTTGTCTATAGAGAGGATACCCAAGGCATTAACTGTGATGAAAAAGTTGGGGGATCTCGAACAGGGGTGTGGCCCAAAAAGGACGTCTGTCAATGCTTCCCAAGAGGTGTTGTCATTATAGTTAAGAATTGCAAAAAACACAGTTGATGGACAGAATGTAGAACAATGTCATACATTCACCCCAGTACAAGGATCTGGGCCTAAATCCATCGTTTTTTTGCACTCCACACCACCCTGGGTTAGACACTGGCTATATGCAAATCAGCTCTGACCCTGTGCCTCATGGGAACAGTCCAGTCCGAACTACCAAGCCATGCCTTTCCCAGACCGGAATCAAGCATCCAAGGACCGGTTTCTGGCTATCAGCCTTCATCAGCCTGGATAGCTTGACTCCAGTGGTGTGGAGAGCCTGGGACTCACGTCTGAGTATACCCAGCACACTCGGGGTGAAAATTGCAAAAAACACAGTTGATGGACAGAATGTAGAACAATGTCATACATTCACCCCAGTACAAGGATCTGGGCCTAAATCCATCGTTTTTTTGCACTCCACACCACTCTGGGTTAGACACTGGCTATATGCAAATCAGCTCTGACCCTGTGCCTCATGGAAACAGTCCAGTCCGAACTACCAAGCCATGTCTTTCCCAGACCGGAATCAAGCATCCAAGGACCGGTTTCTGGCTATCAGCCTTCATCAGCCTGGATAGTTTGACTCCAGTGGTGTGGAGAGCCTGGGACTCACGTCTGAGTATACCAAGGACACTCGGGGTGAAAATTGCAAAAAACACAGTTGATGGACAGAATGTAGAACAATGTCATACATTCACCCCAGTACAAGGATCTGGGCCTAAATCCATCGTTTTTTTGCACTCCACACCACCCTGGGTTAGACACTGGCTATATGCAAATCAGCTCTGACCCTGTGCCTCATGGGAACAGTCCAGTCCGAACTACCAAGCCATGTCTTTCCCAGACCGGAATCAAGCATCCAAGGACCGGTTTCTGGCTATCAGCCTTCATCAGCCTGGATAGCTTGACTCCAGTGGTGTGGAGAGCCTGGGACTCACGTCTGAGTATACCCAGCACACTCGGGTTGAAAATTGCAAAAACACAGTTGATGGACAGAATGTAGAACAATGTCATACATTCACCCCAGTACAAGGATCTGGGCCTAAATTCATCGTTTTTTTGCACTCCACACCACCCACTTTTCTTACTAAGGATTATGACTGGGAGCAGGACGACTGCTCAGCAGGTTGTTGGTATGCTTTTCGAGTTTTCTTCTGACCATGATTATAAGACTGATTTTGGATCTGAGGCACAGGAGGAAGGCCAGGATTCAAGCATTAATTTTCTGTCTTTAAAGAATCATCTGATGACGAAGCCACTCTCAGTGTGGATGGATTGTTGCTTTTAGAGGAAGACACTGGTATGCTAATAGTGTAGTGGAGCTTGTCTCCTTTCTGGTGAAGAATTGGCTTGGTAGTTTAGTCTGCCCTGTTCCCATGATGCACTGGGCCAGGGACAGACTGATTTGCATATAGCCAGGTTCTGAGCTGGGATGGTGCAGTGAGATAAATAACGGTGATGGATCAAGCCCTGATCTTTGGACTGGGTAAGAGTGGTCTGCTTAATTCAGACACTCTGTTCATCACCACCCCCTTTTCTGAATTAATAGTGTAGCAAGAGGCATCTGGATTGCAACCTTGGGTTGCAAGGCTTTCCATTAGAAATGCTGGACTCTGGGTTGACCCAAACATGGTGCAGCCTGTGTTGCCTGCCTTTAGTCATGGTGCAGGGTGTACAATGAATTGTGAAAATCTTTACCCTATACATTTTTTTCATTTGTTTATGGATGATGTATTTTTGGATGAGAGTTTTGAGCAGACTAATTTATTTGCTGAACAGTGTTTGAGGGACAAGAGTGCCAGACATAAGCCCCACTCTAGAGCTACCCTGTGGACTCCCACAAATCTGGATGAATTTCTTAGGGCTAACATTCTTTATGGGCCTGAATGAATCTGTTGCTGTCTTCATATTGGTCAACTAATCCCTTGATGGCAATGGCTTTATTTCCGGCAACCATGAGTCATAATCGGTATATGCTTCTTCTTCGAGTGCCCATATGTAGGTCCCGGGCTCACTGTGCACTAGTTTCAAGCTAGCCTGTCTGCTGAGGGGTAATACCTCGAAACCAGTCCCAGGATGCATGTTTCTGGTCCAGGGAGGACCTAGCTTGTCAGTTCGGGCAGGACTGTTCCCATGAGGAACAGGATCAAGACTAATTTGCGTATGGCTAGATCTAACCTGGGCTGGCACAGTGAGCAAAAGCACAATGGATTTAACCCAGATCTGCTGACTGGGATGAATGTTTGATTTGCTCTGCATTCCATCCATCATTTGACTGTCTTTTCCTTTATCGCCCTAAGTGCACGGGTATGCCCAGACATGGGTCCTAGGCTCACTGTGACACTAGATTCAAGCTAGCCTTACTGATATGGAGTAATACCCCCAAACCGGTGCCAGGATGCTTGGTTCTGGTCCACGGAGGACCTCGCATGGAGTTTGGACTGAACTGTTCCAATGAGGAACAGGATCAAGACTGATTTGCATATGGCCGGATCTAAACTGGGGTTGCATGGTGAGCAAAAGAACCATGGATTTAAGCCAGATCTTTTGACTCGGGTGAATTTTTGATTTGCTGTCCATTCTGTCTATGTTTCCATGTCTTTTGATTTGTCTTCTTCGGATGCCGCATTTTGTTGATAATGATTTAGCATTCCCACAAGATCACCCTGATTGTGGCTGTCTTTTTAACCACAAACAAAACAAGTGAGGGACAGAATGTGGATCAATGCCACACACTCACCCCAGTCCAAAGATCTGGGCCCAAATCCATCGTTTTTTTGCACTCCACACCACCCTGGGTTAGACAATGGCGATATGCAAATCAGCTCTGACCCTGTGCCCCATGGGAACAGTCCAGTCCGAACTACAAAAGCCATGTCCTTCCCAGAACGGAATCAAGCATCCGAGGACCGGACCGGTTTCGAGGTAACACCTCTCATCAGCCCGGCTAGCTTGACTCCAGTGGTGTGGAGTGCCTGGGACCCACGTCTGAGCATCCCCAGCGCACTTATGGCGGCAATTGCAAACAAAACAAGTGATGGACAGAATGTGGGTCAATGTCACACACTCACCCCAGTCCAAAGGTCTGGGCCCAAATCCATCGTTTTTTTGCACTCCACACCACCCTGGGTTAGACAGGGGCGATATGCAAATCAGCTCTGACCCTGTGCCCCATGGGAACAGTCCAGTCCGAACAACAAAAGCCATGTCCTTCCCAGAACGGAATCAAGCATCCGAGGACCGGACCGGTTTCGAGGTAACACCTCTCATCAGCCAGGCTAGCTTGACTCCAGTGGTGTGCAGTGCCTGGGACCCACGTCTGAGCATCCCCAGCCTCCACACCACTGGAGTCAAGCTAGCCGGGCTGACGAGAGGTGTTACCTCGAAACCGGTCCGGTCCTCGGATGCTTGATTCCGGTCTGGGAAAGATATGGCTGTGTAGTTCGGACTGGACTGTTCCCATGGGGCACAGGGTCAGAGCTGATTTGCATAAAGCCATTATCTAACCCAGGGTGGTGTGGAGTGCAAAAAACGATGGATTTAGGCCCAGATCCTTGTACTGGGGTGAATGTAAGACATTGATCTACATTCTGTCCATCAAATTGTTTTTTGTAATTTTCTCCCTGAGTGTACTGGGGTAGCTCAGACGTGGGTCCCAGAGCCTCCACACCACTGGAGTCAAGCTAGCCGGGCTGATGAGAGGTGTTACCTCGAAACCGGTCCGGTCCTCGGATGCTTGATTCCGGTCTGGGAAAGATATGGCTGTGTAGTTCGGACTGGACTGTTCCCATGGGGCACAGGGTCAGAGCTAATTTGCATAAAGCCATTATCTAACCCAGGGTGGTGTGGAGTGCAAAAAACGATGGATTTAGGCCCAGATCCTTGTACTGGGGTGAATGTAAGACATTGATCTACATTCTGTCCATCAAATTGTTTTTTGTAATTTTCTCCCTGAGTGTACTGGGGTAGCTCAGACGTGGGTCCCAGAGCCTCCACACCACTGGAGTCAAGCTAGCCGGGCTGATGAGAGGTGTTACCTCGAAACCGGTCCGGTCCTCGGATGCTTGATTCCGGTCTGGGAAAGATATGGCTGTGTAGTTCGGACTGGACTGTTCCCATGGGGCACAGGGTCAGAGCTAATTTGCATAAAGCCATTATCTAACCCAGGGTGGTGTGGAGTGCAAAAAACGATGGATTTAGGCCCAGATCCTTGTACTGGGGTGAATGTAAGACATTGATCTACATTCTGTCCATCAAATTGTTTTTTGTAATTTTCTCCCTGAGTGTACTGGGGTAGCTCAGACGTGGGTCCCAGAGCCTCCACACCACTGGAATCAAGCTAGCCGGGCTGATGAGAGGTGTTACCTCGAAACCGGTCCGGTCCTCGGATGCTTGATTCCGGTCTGGGAAAGATATGGCTGTGTAGTTCGGACTGGACTGTTCCCATGGGGCACAGGGTCAGAGCTGATTTGCAAAAAGCCATTATCTAACCCAGGGTGGTGTGGAGTGCAAAAAACGATGGATTTAGGCCCAGATCCTTGTACTGGGGTGAATGTAAGACATTGATCTACATTCTGTCCATCAAATTGTTTTTTGTAATTTTCTCCCTGAGTGTACTGGGGTAGCTCAGACGTGGGTCCCAGAGCCTCCACACCACTGGAGTCAAGCTAGCCGGGCTGATGAGAGGTGTTACCTCGAAACCGGTCCGGTCCTCGGATGCTTGATTCCGGTCTGGGAAAGATATGGCTGTGTAGTTCGGACTGGACTGTTCCCATGGGGCACAGGGTCAGAGCTGATTTGCATAAAGCCATTATCTAACCCAGGGTGGTGTGGAGTGCAAAAAATGATGGATTTAGGCCCAGATCCTTGTACTGGGGTGAATGTAAGACATTGATCTACATTCTGTCCATCAAATTGTTTTTTGTAATTTTCTCCCTGAGTGTACTGGGGTAGCTCAGACGTGGGTCCCAGAGCCTCCACACCACTGAAGTCAAGCTAGCCGGGCTGATGAGAGGTGTTACCTCGAAACCGGTCCGGTCCTCGGATGCTTGATTCCGGTCTGGGAAAGATATGGCTGTGTAGTTCGGACTGGACTGTTCCCATGGGGCACAGGGTCAGAGCTAATTTGCATAAAGCCATTATCTAACCCAGGGTGGTGTGTAGTGCAAAAAACGATGGATTTAGGCCCAATCCTTGTACTGGGGTGAATGTAAGACATTGATCTACATTCTGTCCATCAAATTGTTTTTTGTAATTTTCTCCCTGAGTGTACTGGGGTAGCTCAGACGTGGGTCCCAGATCCTCCACACCACTGGAGTCAAGCTAGCCGGGCTGATGAGAGGTGTTACCTCGAAACCGGTCCGGTCCTCGGATGCTTGATTCCGGTCTGGGAAAGATATGGCTGTGTAGTTCGGACTAGACTGTTCCCATGGGGCACAGGGTCAGAGCTAATTTGCATAAAGCCATTATCTAACCCAGGGTGGTGTGGAGTGCAAAAAACGATGGATTTAGGCCCAGATCCTTGTACTGGGGTGAATGTAAGACATTGATCTACATTCTGTCCATCAAATTGTTTTTTGTAATTTTCTCCCTGAGTGTACTGGGGTAGCTCAGACGTGGGTCCCAGAGCCTCCACACCACTGGAGTCAAGCTAGCCGGGCTGATGAGAGGTGTTACCTCGAAACCGGTCCGGTCCTCGGATGCTTGATTCCGGTCTGGGAAAGATATGGCTGTGTAGTTCGGACTGGACTGTTCCCATGGGGCACAGGGTCAGAGCTGATTTGCAAAAAGCCATTATCTAACCCAGGGTGGTGCGGAGTGCAAAAAACGATGGATTTAGGCCCAGATCCTTGTACTGGGGTGAATGTAAGACATTGATCTACATTCTGTCCATCAAATTGTTTTTTGTAATTTTCTCCCTGAGTGTACAGGGGTAGCTCAGACGTGGGTCCCAGAGCCTCCACACCACTGGAGTCAAGCTAGCCGGGCTGATGAGAGGTGTTACCTCGAAACCGGTCCGGTCCTCGGATGCTTGATTCCGGTCTGGGAAAGATATGGCTGTGTAGTTCGGACTGGACTGTTCCCATGGGGCACAGGGTCAGAGCTGATTTGCATAAAGCCATTATCTAACCCAGGGTGGCTAGGAGTGCAAAAAACGATGGATTTAGGCCCAGATCCTTGTACTGGGGTGAATGTAAGACATTGATCTACATTCAGTCCATCAAATTGTTTTTTGTAATTTTCTCCCTGAGTGTACTGGGGTAGCTCAGACGTGGGTCCCAGAGCCTCCACACCACTGGAGTCAAGCTAGCCGGGCTGATGAGAGGTGTTACCTCGAAACCGGTCCGGTCCTCGGATGCTTGATTCCGGTCTGGGAAAGATATGGCTGTGTAGTTCGGACTGGACTGTTCCCATGGGGCACAGGATCAGAGCTGATTTGCATAAAGCCATTATCTAACCCAGGGTGGTGTGGAGTGCAAAAAACTATGGATTTAGACCCAGATCCTTGTACTGGGGTGAATGTAAGACATTGATCTACATTCTGTCCATCAAATTGTTTTTTGTAATTTTCTCCCTGAGTGTACTGGGGTAGCTCAGACTTGGGTCCCAGAGCCTCCACACCACTGGAGTCAAGCTAGCCGGGCTGATGAGAAGTGTTACCTCGAAACCGGTCCGGTCCTCGGATGCTTGATTCAGGTCTGGGAAAGATATGGCTGTGTAGTTCGGACTGGACTGTTCCCATGGGGCACAGGGTCAGAGCTGATTTGCATAAAGCCATTATCTAACCCAGGGTGGTGTGGAGTGCAAAAAACGATGGATTTAGGCCCAGATCCTTGTACTGGGGTGAATGTAGGACATTGATCTACATTCTGTCCATCAAATTGTTTTTTGTAATTTTCTCCCTGAGTGTACTGGGGTAGCTCAGACGTGGGTCCCGGAGCCTCCACACCACTGGAGTCAAGCTAGCCGGGCTGATGAGAGGTGTTACCTCGAAACCGGTCCGGTCCTGTCCTCGGATGCTTGATTCCGGTCTGGGAAAGATATGGCTGTGTAGTTCGGACTGGACTGTTCCCATGGTACACAGGGTCAGAGCTGATTTGCATAAAGCCATTATCTAACCCAGGGTGGTGTGGAGTGCAAAAAACGATGGATTTAGGCCCAGATCCTTGTACTGGGGTGAATGTAAGACATTGATCTACATTCTGTCCATCAAATTGTTTTTTGTAATTTTCTCCCTGAGTGTACTGGGGTAGCTCAGACGTGGGTCCCAGAGCCTCCACACCACTGGAGTCAAGCTAGCCGGGCTGATGAGAGGTGTTACCTCGAAACCGGTCCGGTCCTCGGATGCTTGATTCCGGTCTGGGAAAGATATGGCTGTGTAGTTCGGACTGGACTGTTCCCATGGGGCACAGGGTCAGAGCTGATTTGCAAAAAGCCATTATTTAACCCAGGGTGGTGTGGAGTGCAAAAAACGATGGATTTAGGCCCAGATCATTGTACTGGGGTGAATGTAAGACATTGATCTACATTCTGTCCATCAAATTGTTTTTTGTAATTTTCTCCCTGAGTGTACTGGGGTAGCTCAGACGTGGGTCCCAGAGCCTCCACACCACTGGAGTCAAGCTAGCCGGGCTGATGAGAGGTGTTACCTCGAAACCGGTCCGGTCCTCGGATGCTTGATTCCGGTCTGGGAAAGATATGGCTGTGTAGTTCGGACTGGACTGTTCCCATGGGGCACAGGGTCAGAGCTGATTTGCATAAAGCCATTATCTAACCCAGGGTGGTGTGGAGTGCAAAAAACGATGGATTTAGGCCCAGATACTTGTACTGGGGTGAATGTAAGACATTGATCTACATTATGTAAATCAAATTGTTTTTTGTAATTTTTCTCCCTGAGTGTACTGGGGTAGCTCAGACGTGGGTCCCAGAGCCTCCACACCACTGGAGTCAAGCTAGCCGGGCTGATGAGAGGTGTTACCTCGAAACCGGTCCGGTCCTCAGATGCTTGATTCCGGTCTGGGAAAGATATGGCTGTGTAGTTCGGACTGGACTGTTCCCATGGGGCACAGGATCAGAGCTGATTTGCACAAAGCCATTATCTAACCCAGGGTGGTGTGGAGTGCAAAAAACGATGGATTTAGGCCCAGATCCTTGTACTGGGGTGAATGTAAGACATTGATCTACATTCTGTCCATCAAATTGTTTTTTGTAATTTTCTCCCTGAGTGTACTGGGGTAGCTCAGATGTGGGTCCCAGAGCCTCCACACCACTGGAGTCAAGCTAGCCGGGCTGATGAGAGGTGTTACCTCGAAACCGGTCCGGTCCTCGGATGCTTGATTCCGGTCTGGGAAAGATATGGCTGTGTAGTTCGGACTGGACTGTTCCCATGGGGCACAGGGTCAGAGCTGATTTGCATAAAGCCATTATCTAACCCAGGGTGGTGTGGAGTGCAAAAAACGATGGATTTAGGCCCAGATCCTTGTACTGGGGTGAATGTAAGACATTGATTTACATTCTGTCCATCAAATTGTTTTTTGTAATTTTCTCCCTGAGTATACTGGGGTAGCTCAGACGTGGGTCCCAGAGCCTCCACACCACTGGAGTCAAGCTAGCCGGGCTGATGAGAGGTGTTACCTCGAAACCGGTCCGGTCCTCGGATGCTTGATTCCGGTCTGGAAAAGATATGGCTGTGTAGTTCGGACTGGACTGTTCCCATGGGGCACAGGGTCAGAGCTGATTTGCATAAAGCCATTATCTAACCCAGGGTGGTGTGGAGTGCAAAAAACGATGGATTTAGGCCCAGATCCTTGTACTGGGGTGAATGTAAGACATTGATCTACATTCTGTCCATCAAATTGTTTTTTGTAATTGTCTCCCTGAGTGTACTGGGGTAGCTCAGACGTGGGTCCCAGAGCCTCCACACCACTGGAGTCAAGCTAGCCGGGCTGATGAGAGGTGTTACCTCGAAACCGGTCCGGTCCTCAGATGCTTGATTCCGGTCTGGGAAAGATATGGCTGTGTAGTTCGGACTGGACTGTTCCCATGGGGCACAGGGTCAGAGCTGATTTGCATAAAGCCATTATCTAACCCAGGGTGGTGTGGAGTGCAAAAAACGATGGATTTAGGCCCAGATCCTTGTACTGGGGTGAATGTAAGACATTGATCTACATTCTGTCCATCAAATTGTTTTTTGTAATTTTCTCCCTGAGTGTACTGGGGTAGCTCAGACGCGGCTCCCAGAGCCTCC
The DNA here is from genome assembly GCF_964263255.1 of Lissotriton vulgaris. NCBI lineage: Eukaryota > Metazoa > Chordata > Amphibia > Caudata > Salamandridae > Lissotriton > Lissotriton vulgaris. Next base: position 31,881 of record NW_028248462.1, read on the forward strand.
ACACCACTGGAGTCAAGCTAGCCGGGCTGATGAGAGGTGTTACCTCGAAACCGGTCCGGTCCTCGGATGCTTGATTCCGGTCTGGGAAAGATATGGCTGTGTAGTTCGGACTGGACTGTTCCCATGGGGCACAGGGTCAGAGCTGATTTGCATGAAGCCATTATCTAACCCAGGGTGGTGTGGAGTGCAAAAAACGATGGATTTAGGCCCAGATACTTGTACCGGGGTGAATGTAAGACATTGATCTACATTATGTCCATCAAATTGTTTTTTGTAATTTTCTCCCTGAGTGTACTGGGGTAGCTCAGACGTGGGTCCCAGAGCCTCCACACCACTGGAGTCAAGCTAGCCGGGCTGATGAGAGGTGTTACCTCGAAACCGGTCCGGTCCTCGGATGCTTGATTCCGGTCTGGGAAAGATATGGCTGTGTAGTTCGGACTGGACTGTTCCCATGGGGCACAGGGTCAGAGCTGATTTGCATAAAGCCATTATCTAACCCAGGGTGGTGTGGAGTGCAAAAAACGATGGATTTAGGCCCAGATCCTTGAACTGGGGTGAATGTAAGACATTGATCTACATTCTGTCCATCAAATTGTTTTTTGTAATTTTCTCCCTGAGTGTACTGGGGTAGCTCAGACGTGGGTCCCAGAGCCTCCACACCACTGGAGTCAAGCTAGCTGGGCTGATGAGAGGTGTTACCTCGAAACCGGTCCGGTCCTCAGATGCTTGATTCCGGTCTGGGAAAGATATGGCTGTGTAGTTCGGACTGGACTGTTCCCATGGGGCACAGGGTCAGAGCTGATTTGCATAAAGCCATTATCTAACCCAGGGTGGTGTGGAGTGCAAAAAACGATGGATTTAGGCCCAGATCCTTGTACTGGGGTGAATGTAAGACATTGATCTACATTCTGTCCATCAAATTGTTTTTTGTGATTTTCTCCCTGAGTGTACTGGGGTAGCTCAGACGTGGGTCCCAGAGCCTCCACACCACTGGAGTCAAGCTAGCCGGGCTGATGAGAGGTGTTACCTCGAAACCGGTCCGGTCCTCGGATGCTTGATTCCAGTCTGGGAAAGATATGGCTGTGTAGTTCGGACTGGACTGTTCCCATGGGGCACAGCGTCGGAGCTGATATGCATAAAGCCATTATCTAACCCAGGGTGGTGTGGAGTGCAAAAAACGATGGATTTAGGCCCAGATCCTTGTACTGGGGTGAATGTAAGACATTGATCTACATTCTGTCCATCAAATTGTTTTTTGTGATTTTCTCCCTGAGTGTACTGGGGTAGCTCAGACGTGGGTCCCAGAGCCTCCACACCACTGGAGTCAAGCTAGCCGGGCTGATGAGAGGTGTTACCTCGAAACCGGTCCGGTCCTCGGATGCTTGATTCCGGTCTGGGAAAGATATGGCTGTGTAGTTCGGACTGGACTGTTCCCATGGGGCACAGGGTCAGAGCTGATTTGCATAAAGCCATTATCTAACCCAGGGTGGTGTGGAGTGCAAAAAACGATGGATTTAGGCCCAGATCCTTGTACTGGGGTGAATGTAAGACATTGATCTACATTCTGTCCATCAAATTGTTTTTTGTAATTTTCTCCCTGAGTGTACTGGGGTAGCTCAGACGTGGGTCCCAGAGCCTCCACACCACTGGGGTCAAGCTAGCCGGGCTGATGAGAGGTGTTACCTCGAAACCGGTCCGGTCCTCGGATGCTTGATTCCGGTCTGGGAAAGATATGGCTGTGTAGTTCGGACTGGACTGTTCCCATGGGGCACAGGGTCAGAGCTGATTTGCATAAAGCCATTATCTAACCCAGGGTGGTGTGGAGTGCAAAAAACGATGGATTTAGGCCCAGATCCTTGTACTGGGGTGAATGTAAGACATTGATCTACATTCTGTCCATCAAATTGTTTTTTGTAATTTTCTCCCTGAGTGTACTGGGGTAGCTCAGACGTGGGTCCCAGAGCCTCCACACCACTGGAGTCAAGCTAGCCGGGCTGATGAGAGGTGTTACCTCGAAACCGGTCCGGTCCTCGGATGCTTGATTCCAGTCTGGGAAAGATATGGCTGTGTAGTTCGGACTGGACTGTTCCCATGGGGCACAGCGTCAGAGCTGATATGCATAAAGCCATTATCTAACCCAGGGTGGTGTGGAGTGCAAAAAACGATGGATTTAGGCCCAGATCCTTGTACTGGGGTGAATGTAAGACATTGATCTACATTCTGTCCATCAAATTGTTTTTTGTGATTTTCTCCCTGAGTGTACTGGGGTAGCTCAGACGTGGGTCCCAGAGCCTCCACACCACTGGAGTCAAGCTAGCCGGGCTGATGAGAGGTGTTACCTCGAAACCGGTCCGGTCCTCGGATGCTTGATTCCGGTCTGGGAAAGATATGGCTGTGTAGTTCGGACTGGACTGTTCCCATGGGGCACAGGGTCAGAGCTGATTTGCATAAAGCCATTATCTAACCCAGGGTGGTGTGGAGTGCAAAAAACGATGGATTTAGGCCCAGATCCTTGTACTGGGGTGAATGTAAGACATTGATCTACATTCTGTCCATCAAATTGTTTTTTGTAATTTTCTCCCTGAGTGTACTGGGGTAGCTCAGACGTGGGTCCCAGAGCCTCCACACCACTGGGGTCAAGCTAGCCGGGCTGATGAGAGGTGTTACCTCGAAACCGGTCCGGTCCTCGGATGCTTGATTCCGGTCTGGGAAAGATATGGCTGTGTAGTTCGGACTGGACTGTTCCCATGGGGCACAGGGTCAGAGCTGATTTGCATAAAGCATTATCTAACCCAGGGTGGTGTGGAGTGCAAAAAACGATGGATTTAGGCCCAGATCCTTGTACTGGGGTGAATGTAAGACATTGATCTACATTCTGTCCATCAAATTGTTTTTTGTAATTTTCTCCCTGAGTGTACTGGGGTAGCTCAGACGTGGGTCCCAGAGCCTCCACACCACTGGAGTCAAACTAGCCGGGCTAATGAGAGGTGTTACCTCGAAACCGGTCCGGTCCTCGGATGCTTGATTCCGGTCTGGGAAAGATATGGCTGTGTAGTTCGGACTGGACTGTTCCCATGGGGCACAGGGTCAGAGCTGATTTGCATAAAGCCATTATCTAACCCAGGGTGGTGTGGAGTGCAAAAAACGATGGATTTAGGCCCAGATCCTTGTACTGGGGTGAATGTAAGACATTGATCTACATTCTGTCCATCAAATTGTTTTTTGTAATTTTCTCCCTGAGTGTACTGGGGTAGCTCAGACGTGGGTCCCAGAGCCTCCACACCACTGGAGTCAAGCTAGCTGGGCTGATGAGAGGTGTTACCTCGAAACCGGTCCGGTCCTCGGATGCTTGATTCCGGTCTGGGAAAGATATGGCTGTGTAGTTCGGACTGGACTGTTCCCATGGGGCACAGGGTCAGAGCTGATTTGCATAAAGCCATTATCTAACCCAGGGTGGTGTGGAGTGCAAAAAACGATGGATTTAGGCCCAAATCCTTGTACTGGGGTGAATGTAAGACATTGATCTACATTCTGTCCATCAAATTGTTTTTTGTAATTTTCTCCCTGAGTGTACTGGGGTAGCTCAGACGTGGGTCCCAGAGCCTCCACACCACTGGAGTCAAGCTAGCCGGGCTGATGAGAGGTGTTACCTCGAAACCGGTCCGGTCCTCGGATGCTTGATTCCGGTCTGGGAAAGATATGGCTGTGTAGTTCGGACTGGACTGTTCCCATGGGGCACAGGGTCAGAGCTGATTTGCATGAAGCCATTATCTAACCCAGGGTGGTGTGGAGTGCAAAAAACGATGGATTTAGGCCCAGATCCTTGTACTGGGGTGAATGTAAGACATTGATCTACATTCTGTCCATCAAATCATTTTTTGTCTTTTTAACCACATCATTGCTGCAGCAATTCCCCTACTGTGCTGAAGATCTAAGAAAACAATGCAATCATGCAAAGCTCAGCTCGTCATGAGCGTACGAGAGGTGTACATCATTACGAGCTGAGCTCGTCATGAGCGACGAAGGGGTTAAGGTTCAGCCTGTCCTTGATCACTTGGTAGATCAATTTTCAGAGATCTATGTGCCAGAGAAAGAAATAGTTGTGTGTGATTCTTTGGTCCTGCTCAAGGTAGATTGTTTTTTAGGCAGTACATTCTCAGTAAAAGGTCATGTTATGGAATTAAGATGTATATGCTGTCTGAGAGAAGTACTGGATATGATTATAATTTCAGGGTCTACACCAGTAGGTATTTCCAGTACCGAACTCCCTGGTTGTCTGTCCACTTTTGGAGTTACAGAGAAATTTATGAGGAAACTTGATAGAGGAATGTTTAACAAAGGTCATCATTTATACGTAGATAACTTTAACACTGGTGTGCCATTGGTCAGGGAATTGTTCAAAGTAAAACTGCTGCCTATGGCACAATCCACTCTAACTGTAAAGTTTACCCAACAGAGCTTGTTTGTAAAAAACCTTTTGAAGGGACAGTACAGTGCCTTGCGTAGCAATTAACTTCTAGCTCTAAAATATTCTAACAGAAGAGATATCTATATGCTGACTAACATCCAAGGTGAAAGTACTTCACCTGTGACTAATCGGGGTCAGGTTGCTGAAGAGCTCAAACCTGTGTGCATTGTAGGTTTAACTTTGTTTTTATTGGCATTCAGCAATAGAATAACAAACATTTCCATAGGCCTGAAATATACTGTGCGCTATATGGAGCCGACTACCATGCATAGTCATTCTTAACATGCTGATACTGCGTGCCCCCATGTGGAAACAGAGCCCATAATCCTATCGATGCCCAGGCCGCTGGCGCAAACCGCCTCTTAGTTCCCATGTTGAATAGTTACCAAAATAAAGAGACGGGCGCTGGAAGCAGGAATCAAGAACAGAGTTTATTTCTCATGAGGAGAGCCAGTCATCTCGGACACGAAACACAGTGTCTTTCGGGAGGTGCTCTAACAAGTGAGCTGAGACTCTTGGTTTTATACCTTACAGAACACTCGATAACACAATCAGGGCTGTATGACGCAAGAGAAGAACATCCCTATAATCCTTGTGGTGATCCTACCCCACATGTGTTCACAATGGGGACCCTTGACCTGCTGATAAGAGGGGAGGGCAATCACGCAGCTGAGTGTTCCGTCAACTGTTTAGGATGTGTACGCCTGATCATAGCCAAGGGGGTGGGGTGGCTAGGATCAATAGTGGCATACAATAAGGGCAGTAAATGGTATCTCCTGACTCAGGCGATGGCCTCGGACATGTGTGGTCAGCCGGACTCGGGGGAAGGGGTCATCAAAGGAGTGGTATTCATGCCACGTGGACAATCGAGCGCGGAGGGAAGGCTCGTCAACAGAGGGGCATTCATGGAAGGAAAGGAGGTGTTGGTCAGGCGCGGCCGTGACTCCCAAGGACAGGGTCTTGCAGAGGAGGAAGGTTTATGACTTGTCCATGTGAGGGAGAAGGAGGGGGTCAGGGTGCGCGCAGGGTCAGAGTCGCACAGAGAGAGAGAGATCTTATGACCCGTACATGAGAGAACAGGGGCAGTCAGATACAGCTGGGGGGCTATGTCAGCTGAGGCGAAGGATGCTTCTTCAAGAGGGAAATGGGGGGGTGCCTGGGTCAAGCAGGAGGGTTGCCTTTCATAGCAGGGTCGCGCAGAGTGCTGGGTTTCATGGTCTATGCATGTGAGAGTGGGAGGGGGGTGCTCAAATGCGCGCAGGAGGGAAGCCAGTGATTCTAATGAGTGGGCAAGAGGCCAAGGTGCCTAAAATGGCTGTCATGTACATATGGGCACGGGCTTTTACTGGCGGAGTGATACGGTCAATATTTCAGGGTATACGTGGTGTCTACAGGGAGGGGGACGGGAGAGGGCAAATGAACGCCGCTTAGGTACATTAATTTTGCTAATTTCCACAGTCGCCGCTTTTAACATAAGCGAGTTCATTTTCCTATTCTTCCTAGTTGATGGGCGTACATATAAACAACAAAGTTCATTTTCCTATCCTTCCTAGTTAAGGGGCGTACATATAAACATGTGGTTGATGAAATAGCATTTGTCAATACTAACATATTGCATAAAAATCATGAACAGTTGATGTGATGGGCAGAATGCAGCACATAGGAAATTGCATTTGTCGAGTTCCTATCATTTCAAAAGCACTACATAGCATAAATGTTTCTGACTTAAAAATGTGACCAATGAACATTTTGACCAAGCAGTTGAGGGCGGAATCAGTTCAATATACAAAGTCTCTTCGTCACAGTGTCTTTTATCAGTGAGCCATCACTGGTAGGCTCTAGTCCGTGTCCTTTCGTTGGCGCTGTTGAGCACCGGCGGTGGAGCTATAGGTCCAGCTCGGTTCTATCCTTACGCGTTGCAGGGTGCGGTCAGTCCTCTGCTGTTAGACCACAGTCCTGTTCCCTAAACAATCCGTTTAGCGGCGCCTTATGCTCGGCACCTATATTTCCGTGGCAACACCCTATTCCCACCTGAATGCCTTTCTTCCTTTTGGCGTGAAGTCACATGGAAAAGAGGGTGTGTGTTGTTCAAACAGTCGATAGGAGAGAGGAGGAGTTGGGTCAGAGTTCCTGGGACACACAAAAGAGACCAAGGGAGCAAAGGATAACAAGCAGGCAGGCCCATCAATCGGGCCCAAAGAAGGGGGACGGAGACTCCAGGCACACGTGGGTTAGCAGACGGAGGGCTTCAGGGCAGCCCGTCAAGTTTCATTTTCCACGTTTGAAATTGCTGTCTCGTCCCGCATCTTGTTGCTCTGCAGCTCCCCCTTTGGTCGAGGTCACACGTGTCTCAAGATCTGCAGCCAGGCTGTACGTCACATCCGACCCTTCTCCTTCGGTGGTCGTGAATCTTTGAATAGGTACAAAACAAGCCTTTAGAGAACTGGCAGACGAAGACATTTATGCATGTGAGTTCCTCCCTTAATCCTACGCATTTGGGAGATACGCTCATCGGTCACAGTCAGAGGTCTATTACCAAGCAGTGCATATGTCGGCATTCCTACTGAGTTCATGCCGAGTTTACTCATCGTCCTATTTATAACTCAAGTGAGGACAAACAAGATTCCCATCAACTGTGCATTTCATCATATTCAACATTTCGGAACATTTCCCTTCAAGGCTGGCTAACCTTTTCAAACAGGGCGGGGGCGCTATCATCGAGAGTCAGGTAAAACAGGGGTTTCTCGAGGGACGACAGTTACTCATGGTCATCATGTTTATATCCGGGACAGCAGCTGGGGTCTATCAAATGGGGCGGGGATGCTTCGGGCGCTCGCGCTTGGGTGCAAAAGGGGGTGGGGCAATCTGGGCATTGGGGGTCAATCTAGACGTTGGTGTTCGTCTCTGATGAACAGAAAAATAAGGTGCCATTGACATACAGTTCCCCTATAAAAGGCCAAATTGGGGGACTGTAGTCGTCTTACCTGTCCTTTCCTTCTCAGCCAATTCGAGTTCATTCATTTTTGCAGAAAGGAGAGGTAGTAATATGGCGAGATACAATCATTTTAGTTTCGGTCAATTTCGCTGAACACCTTCGCGTTCAATAAGTTTCCAATCAGACTAGTGCCAGCGAGGCACAACTTTACCATACAAAGGAAGAGGAAATAGGGAGACTCCCATAGAGAGCGAGAGTCATCCGCAATCTAAACGAGCCATTTGGTACACGTATGACATGTAGAGAGAGAGATAGAGAGAGTGAGAGAGAGTTAGAGAGATAGAGAGAGAGAGGTATAGAGAGGAAAATGGTGAGATAGAGATAGAGAAAGACAGAGAGATGTGTACAAAAATAGGTCATTTAGTGCGTTCACAACACAGGACAGCAGAGGTCAGGTAACATGCAAATACAGACAGAGGGAAGACATAAATCCGTACATCACACACACACAAACTCAGACAAGGAGGACAGCACATGCATTTACATATATATAAGACATTCACGACAAAACAGAAAACAACAGGTGGCCAACAAAATCCATATTATCTCCTACGTATCTTTACTATCCTATTTATCTACGTGCTTAGCTCTTTCTACCCTTCCCTCCCTTTCCCTTCTCGCTTGTTATTTCTGCGAGCGTTCTCAATTGCCAATACTTACACCTCGGTCAGTCGATCTGAAATTAACCTGGTCGCGCTATTTACCCATGGTTGGATCCTAAACCATTTTTCTGTTCCCTCCTTTGGCGGGAAGTTCTCCAGGCTGAGGCAACGGCAAGCATTGATCGGGAGAACAGTCGGACAGCTTGGCTATATCTATAAAAAGTGTGAGAAAGGGGGTAGTGCATTTTGAACATTAGCAGCATTTCTAACTTCCTAGACGGGTGGTGCCGTGACAACCCTTACCCGTATAATTTTCTTTGTCCTTTCCCTACCTAGTCAAACGTCCAGTTACATTATTTAACACGTCATTTCTAGTCAATTTTCCGTCATTCAGTACCTGTCCAGTTCCTATGTCAGTCCATCCTCTCGGTCGCTATGTTCTAAGGAGGAACAGTCATGTTTAAGTCTACGTCTTTTAGAAACTTATCGTTATAAGGACTATACACTTATTCCCTCTTTCCCTTTTTCGTCGGTGGTTCGACCGTCGCTCTCCCACACTTCATCCGTCGTTCTGACGTGACCTGCAGAAGGGAGGAAGAAGAAGGGGTGGGGGACAGCATTCAAAGTACATCAGCATGCAGTAGTCCGAAAATGCCCTTACTTACCACTTACTCGACCTTATCTCCACGTACCGCCTTTCTTTTACCATCTCGGCTTTTAAGCCCAGAGGGACCAGTGGTGTCAGATAGATAATCATTGATGATCTGCGTATCTACATGAGCTACTTGGTCGTAACCCCTTTTTTTTTTTTTTTTTTTTTTATCGGGTGCAAGGGTGGCGGTCAGGTGGCATTTCCGTGGTGTCGTTTTAAGGGTATCCAAAAACACTTTTCTGGCTGCCTGTGACACACAATGTAGCTGCTAAATATCTGATCCCTTTTGATCTACATCCTTCATCATACTTATTCTTCGCTCACAGTAGTAAGACATCCAAAACGCATTAATGCAACTGCTACAACCATGCTTTCCTTTTCAAAATACTTTTAATAAAAAGTGTTGATGTACAAATACAGGCCTGCAACTCGGTGGGCCGGCTACAAAGCAGATTGAAACTGTACATAAGAAGAACGAAATTGGTGGCAGTTCATTGCACAAAGTGCAGCAGTGCAATAAAATCGCATTAAACTTCCCTACAGAGCAAGCATGATGCATGTCAGTAATTCATCTTTAATAAATTCATAAATTCATTATCCAAGTTCATTCGTTACCTAAATTGCACCAATTCATTTTCCATATTATAATCAATACCCACTCTAAGTCAGTTCATTGTCCAAGCACATACTTAATAACCTTCATATCTACTTTCATTATCCAAAAACTGCGCATATATCTCGGGACAAAAGGCTGCGCAATCAGGGTGCAACAAAGTTTATTCAAAACGTTTCATTTTGTGTCGGCGCCATTTTTGGGTGGGGTCAGGCGAGTTCCAGCACAGTCAGAATGTCTCCAATCATTCCTTAGTTGGACCGGGTCTTTTCGTCGGAAGTTCAAAAAGTTTTTAATCATGTGGAAACAGTCTAACAATAGTCAAAAAGAGTGGGGAGGGCGGCAACAATTTTCCTACCGGGTCATTCTGGTGTTCCTCCGGAACTGAACAAGTCTGTGCCGCGGCTGCACCTTAGCCATTTCCAAACTGAAGCTGGCGCTGGCAGGAGTGCGTCGATGTCGCGGTTCCCAGTGAGGGGGACGGGGGCGCCCATGCGGAGGGATCGGAGTGCCCCCCGGCTCTTATAGAATCTTCAAGGTTGAGGAGAAGAACAGACATGGGGCGTGCGCCCGTCCAGGGCAGAAGACCGCTTTTTGATGTTGACCCTCTTTAAGTAAGAGCATTGGGGTGTCGCTGGAAGCCTCCACCTGGAGGGAGGTGGGGGAGGCTCGTTCGCGTCACCTCCCCCTTCCAGCGACCCCGCGCCGTTCCTCGGCTCCGTCGCTTCGATATTGGCCGTGCCAGCCATTGAAGATGGGGGGGGGGTCGGTGGCTGCGGCAAGACATCCCCCCCTTTTCTCTCGACATGTGGCGGGACTACCTGGAACTGTCCAGGCGTCGACATGTGGCGGCACTACCTGTAACTATCCAGGGATTTGACATGTGGCGGGACTACTTGCAAGCTCCGCCATTCTCGCTTTTGGCTTCGGCCTTCTTCGTGGGTCGGACCAGGCGGGAGACAGAAGGGGGGGGGGTGGTCGGTGGCTGAGGCAAGACAGCCCCCCCCCCCGTGGCCCGCAGGGCAGCAGGAGAGAAGGAGAGGACTCTGCCATTCTTTGGACCGCCTGCCCAACATCATCTCCTCCTGACCGTGGCCAGGCGAGCCCCTCGTGCCTCGAGGCCTCGCCCTCCGGATGGGCGTAACCGCGGACCTGTTGCACTTCGGGAGCTTCCGGAATGGGGGTAGGTACCTATTGAATTGTTTCTATCTCATGTGACCGTTATTTGGGCGTGGCGGGCAATGAGGCAGACATGTTTGGAGCAGGAGTAGGCAATGGAGCCTAGCTACCTCGTGGCTGCCTTGGTGTCAAGCTTGTCTTCCCCCGCCATTTTTATGTTTCTTATTGCGAGTTATTTCTAACATTTCTTATTTTATTTTTAGCGAAGTTGATAACTCATCAGTGGCCTACTGATTTCGCTCAACTCTTTTTCTTGTATTTTTATGCCATAACCTATTATAAGCTATAGCGACTAGTCCACACTTAATGAACATGTCCTTATTAGGTGTACCCTCCAGTGGAGCTGGGTGGTTCATCTCTAATAAGCGGTCCGGGCTAAACAGGCTACCAACCAGTGGGGAGAAGATAGGCATGACGGATTACAACGGGGACAAAGGTCTGCATTACCTATCTTATCACAGCGGGCAAAGACTAGGCAGAATATTTCTATTCTCCGTTGTTTGGCGGCGGTGAATACCTCAAAAGAACCAATATCGAACAATCAATGTTCGGTCAATCAAACAATCAGTGGGGAGAATAAGTGGGCACGAAAAGTTATCGTTACCTACTCTTTCTCTACCTGCAAAGAGAGACCTTGTTCTTCCCTGTTTGCAGACAAAGAATCTCCAGACAATAATCCACGAACGACAGTTCGGGAAACAGTGGGGGAGGAAGATAGGCACGACGGATTACAATGGGGACAAAAGTCTGCGTTACCTATCCTTCACTGCTTGCAAAGAGAGAGCCTGTTGTTTTCTCCGTTTGCAGACGGTGAATCTCCAGAGGTTTCAACAAAGCGTAATACTAGTATTATCCAAAACAATCATTTCACAATTTGTCGCATTTACGCGACCTTACCCGGACCGGACCGTGTGGGCAGTTCTTCGCCTTCCTCCTTCCAGCGCCCGATCGTTCTCTTACTCCATGATTTTACCGCAGCAGTCCTGTGGGATTCCAGTCAGGACAGTAGGTCACTCAAGAGAGGTCCGTTCAGAATAGGTGAAGTTCATTCAATCGGCAGCCGGACGAGGGCCCTCTCAAGGCAGGTATACTCCGATCATTTAGATGTTCACCTCATCGTCTGGATCTCTCTTACTGGACCTTATGTCACTGATGGACCCCGCGTTGGGACGCCAATTGTGGAAACAGAGCCCATAATCCTATCGATGCCCAGGCTGCTGGCGCAAACCGCCTCTTAGTTCCCATGTTGAATAGTTACCAAAATAAAGAGACGGGCGCTGGAAGCAGGAATCAAGAACAGAGTTTATTTCTCATGAGGAGAGCCAGTCATCTCGGACACGAAACACAGTGTCTTTCGGGAGGTGCTCTAACAAGTGAGCTGAGACTCTTGGTTTTATACCTTACAGAACACTCGATAACACAATCAGGGCTGTATGACGCAAGAGAAGAACATCCCTATAATCCTCGTGGTGATCCTACCCCACATGTGTTCACAATGGGGACCCTTGACCTGCTGATAAGAGGGGAGGGCAATCACGCAGCTGAGTGTTCCGTCAACTGTTTAGGATGTGTACGCCTGATCATAGCCAAGGGGGTGGGGTGGCTAGGATCAATAGTGGCATACAATAAGGGCAGTAAATGGTATCTCCTGACTCAGGCGATGGCCTCGGACATGTGTGGTCAGCCGGACTCGGGGGAAGGGGTCATCAAAGGAGTGGTATTCATGCCACGTGGACAATCGAGCGCGGAGGGAAGGCTCGTCAACAGAGGGGCATTCATGGAAGGAAAGGAGGTGTTGGTCAGGCGCGGCCGTGACTCCCAAGGACAGGGTCTTGCAGAGGAGGAAGGTTTATGACTTGTCCATGTGAGGGAGAAGGAGGGGGTCAGGGTGCGCGCAGGGTCAGAGTCGCACAGAGAGAGAGAGATCTTATGACCCGTACATGAGAGAACAGGGGCAGTCAGATACAGCTGGGGGGCTATGTCAGCTGAGGCCAAGGATGCTTCTTCAAGAGGGAAATGGGGGGGGTGCCTGGGTCAAGCAGGAGGGTTGCCTTTCATAGCAGGGTCGCGCAGAGTGCTGGGTTTCATGGTCTATGCATGTGAGAGTGGGAGGGGGGTGCTCAAATGCGCGCAGGAGGGAAGCCAGTGATTCTAATGAGTGGGCAAGAGGCCAAGGTGCCTAAAATGGCTGTCATGTACATATGGGCACGGGCTTTTACTGGCGGAGTGATACGGTCAATATTTCAGGGTATACGTGGTGTCTACAGGGAGGGGGACGGGAGAGGGCAAATGAACGCCGCTTAGGTACATTAATTTTGCTAATTTCCACACCCAACCTTGCCTCGGAGGGCCTATTCAAGTGTCCAGACTGATGCCTGGTAGTCTAACATCTCATGCCCTTTCAGGGATAGCAATGTCTTTTTAACAAGAAAAGTGAGTAACACACCAAAGGAAAAACCAAAAGAAGAGCCGAACCCCTCCCTCCCCGCCCCTCCCTCAAACTGGTATGCTTGGGAATGGCTGATTTCCTCGCTATTTGCAGCGCAAGCATACGTGGACTGCGGCCTTCCTAAGGTGGAGAGGGAGAGCCTGTCAGGCCAGGAAGGCGGAGATATCTAGGGCATGTGATTTCCTTCATTCTGTTGACAATAGTGATAGTAGCATTTGCCAGGTTTCAGTGAAGCTTGTCATGGAGTTGGTGAGTGAGGCCTGTATACATTCCATACCCATGATATACGAAAGCCTATGTAGCCAACCTACATCAGACGGCTTCACCTGAGTTCCCCAATGCAATAAGATGTTTTGGAGAGCCGCCTCCAATGCCAACCCCATTTGTTTCCCTCTGCGGGACCTTAGTGGATTCGTCAGCAGTTTAGGCAGGCCCAGGATCACATGAGCAGGGAATCTCAGAATCTGCATATCAAATTGACGATCTACATCATCCAGTATGACTGCCCAATAACTCGACAATTCTGTGCATTCCCATAATAAGTGTACCAACGTACCATCTGCCCCACACCCACGCCAACAGGCTGGGCTGCGATCAGGGTTCCCCCTGTGAAGCCGGACCGGGGTTAAGTACCAGTACATAGCCACCTTAACTGCTGTCTCCCTGCTAGCAGTGTTGCGTACCTTGTGGGTAGCACAGTAGTAAACATCCGTCTACTCCTTTGCTGTAAGTACTCTCCCTAACTCCCCCGCCCATTTCCTCTGACCAGCTGTGTATTCTTTCGGGGCTTGAGGTCATTAATGAGCTCAGTGATAATTTTCTTATCAGTATTCTTCGTGTAGAGCCTTTTTTCAAATTTCGTCAGCTTCCAAGAGACCTTCGACAGCACCTCTGGATTGAGTAGCCAGTGTCTCAGTTGTAGGTAGTGGAACCATTCGGTCTCTTGGATGCCATATTCTGCACGTACATCCTGGAAAGATAGGATCCCCTTCAAATTGAAGAAGTACCCTGCTGCCTTGCATTCCGCCTTCCTCCATCTCGGGAACGCCCTTTCGTGAGCTCCCGGGGTGAAGTCCTTATTGTCAAGAATTGAAGTCATGGGTGAAGGGAAAGAGGACAGTCCCTTCCTGATGGCGACCGGGTCCCAAACTCGAAGCACTGGGTGCGTTATGGGAGAGCCCCGGAGATTAGGAGGTATGGGGAGAACTGATAGCCATCTCCTCCGCTGAAAATAAGGAGCGAAGGTTTAAACGCAACCAACTTACAACCCAAGTGTTGGAACTTGAGAGGGTGCACAGCAGGACTGGGGCACCGTGGGTTTGGCGCCAGCTCAAGGCGGTGCTGGCCCAGCTGGCGGGACTCGACCTAGACAGGGCTGAATATACAGCGCTTAGGCTCAATGTGAGAAGTTGGCCTGGTATATTATGATCACTAATTCTAGTGAGCACCTTGCACCAGTCCAAACGACCCTTATGGTGATTGGTTGTAAGTCAACCTTATAGACCAGCTATCCTAGTGGTAGCATGGACAAAAGCAGTCTTAGGCTAAACTCAAGAGGGCATGTGAAGCCAGCTATTTTACCATGTGCAATCCTTTTAACATCAAATGAAAGGACACCACACAAGTTATATATTATAAAATATATGTATTTATTTCTAGAATAATCCCCCTTACTCTTTATGAGCACAGAAGCACAAGCATTAAACAAAGAACTCAGTAGAACATACAATAAGCTGCACAATTATGGATAGGCCAGGTGGCCACTCAAACTATATATCAAAAAAGTGGTATAAGTACCACGTCACGAACAATGAAAAGGCCTAGGGCCTTGGGAATCGCTGGGCCTACACTGGACTAACGAAGGTTAGGACATAGGAGGCCCAAAGGATGCGGGTGCAGTGTCTATAGGCAACCGCGTTTACCATACAAGTCAATGGTGCGTAAATATCAGAAAGTGATAGGTTTAGGAGACTTCCGACTGGACTAGAACTTAGCCACTTGAAACTAGGACACTAGGGTTGTAAATCACTAACGGGCACTGGAGTACCCTTGTTACCTCACCCACAGGAAGCGGGTGCATAGGTGCCAAAGTGCGTCGGGTTTCTTCGTGAAGTTCTATGGAGCCTGGAGGAAAAGATGCTGCAGGCGGCCAGGAGAGAAGAGTCTGGTTGGATCCAAGGGTGGATCGAAGATGTAGAGTACCTGAAAGCAGAGGGGACAGAGTCTGGGTCACTAGCCAGTGACCAGGAAGGAACCAGGAAGGAACCAGGCAATGTCGGGTTGCAATCAGGTGATGTTGAGTAGTTTGTCTCCGCTGCCACGTGGACCAGGAAGTATTGATGACAACCAGGAGTTGAACATGGGCTGACTCACAAAGGCTCCCGCTGTCGGCGGTGTCAGTTCTCGAATCGGAGTCAACAGGCCTTGGCAAATTCAACCCACGCAGGAATCAAAGATGGCTTCTGGATCGGACCAGCAAGGTCAAATTGGTGGCTCCTTTTCAGGGAAGCGAGGGCCACTCTAGAGCAACCAGACCAGCAGCGTAAATTTGAAGGATCGTTGTCACTAAGGCCACTAGCTAACGGGCAAGTGACCGGACAATGCTTCGAGCAGTAAAAATGCAAAAGAGCCCCACCCATCACTCGATAAGTGGGGAGAGGTGATCTTTGGTGCAAAAGCTGCTCGGGGCTGGGGCTTCTCAATCCCCAATGCACAGCTTCGAGGGTGCCTCAGGAGCTGCACAGGAAGCACTTTGCTGGCTTTCCAAGACGGCCGGTCCCACGTCTCACGTCGCCTCTATGGGTCTCAACTTTGCTAGGACTGTGGATCGGGCTGTTGGAAGTCTTGAAGTCCAGGTCTTGTTGGTCTCTGTCGTTCGAGCTCTGGCGGGAGCATCAGCAAAGAAAACCTTTGAGCGCTGATTGTGCCTGCTTGCACACGGTGGCCACTCCTTGACCACAAGGGAGATTCTTCAGTCTTCTACGTCGAGCAGGCTGTCAAAGGGTCCAGAGTCTTGTATCAAAGTTTCAATCAGGATGATCTGATGTGCCAAGGCACAGCTCCTACCTTTATTCCAAATCAAGGGGATTGATCACCTGCATATCCCGCCTATGGGTGGGACCCAGGAAGGGGGTGGTTACACCCCTTTCCCTTTGTCCAGTTTCGCGCCAGAGCTGGGGCTGGAGTGCCCCAGCACCGGTTTGAACTGAACTTTGCAGGGGACACCTTGTGTGCCCCAGGCAGTGTCTAATTTCATTCAGCCCTCCCTGCCCCAATCCACTATCTCCTGTCTGGGGTGGTGTAACACCTCCCTGTGACAGGAAACCTTTTGTCCAGGCCTCCCCTGCCGGAGTTTCGGTCAGCAGCAGGAGGCCAGACTTGTGTCTGTGGCAGCAGCATCATTTTGTGATGCTGAGGCTCTGGTTAGATTTGACTGCGTTTAAGGAAAGTAACATGTCTTCTCCCTCTAGAAGGGTGGGATGCTACCCCCGTAGCCAGAACTGGTGAGGGGGTAGTATTCCAAAGCGTATGACACCTTACACGACATGTTTTGATAAAGCCAAACCAAAGTTAGCAAGTAACCGCGAGGATTATAATGCACTTAAGAGTATATGGTATGGCAATATCCCAGAACAGCTATAGGGACTTGGTTCCGAAAGCTGCAGACAGGCTCAGCTCATGCTAGAGCACCATCTCACATAAAACCAAGCACTCTGCCTCCAGGATTGTTAAGGCCTGCCATAGGAGTGACTTATAGGTGTATATGTGTCCAGATATAAAGTTAGATATAGGTATGCTATATCTAAGCAAGGGGTGATTATACCACCTTACCCTAGCTGAGTGATCAGCCAGTTGTGTCAGTTTGGATGGCCAGCCAGGGGTGGCAAAAGATATGCTGCAGCCCCTGATATGCCTTGGATGCACCTATGCCCTGGGTACCTATAGTACACTGTACAGGGGCTCATAAGGTGACCCAATACCCAATTGGTGATGTACCTAAAGTACATGGTTGTGAATTTAGAGAGAGAACAGCAGGGCTGTGGGTCTGATAAGCAGGCCCACAGCCACATTAAATCGAAAACCAGTGAAGCAAAAAGCAAAAAAGGGGGTGACCATAGGAAAGCAGACTCTACTCTCCTACATAACCCCCTCCCCCAAACGCAGGGACATTAAACCCAACCTTGACCAGATAAGTCTTCATGTTCCAAGTGGAAATACCTGGAGAGACCATCTGCATTGCCACAGTCAGTCCCTGGTCTGTGCTCCACTGTAAAGATCATCCCCTGTAGGGAAATGGACCACCTGAGCAGTTTGGGATTTTCACCCTTCATATGATTTAGTCACAAGAGGGGCTTATGGTCTGTCTGAATTCTGAAGTGAGTGCCAAACAAGTATGGTCTCAACTTCTTCAGGGCCCAAGCAACAGCAAAGGCCTCCCTCTCAATGGCTGACCATAGTTTCTCTCTAGGGGTCAGCCTCCTGCTAATAAAAGCAATGGCCTGGTCTTGACCATCTACATTAAGTTGTGAAAGCACAGCTCCCACCCCCAACTCAGAAGCATCTGTTTGGACAATGAACTCTTTGGAGTAGTCAGGACTCTTTAAGTTAGGTGCAGAGCACATGGCCTTCGTCAGGTCATCAAATGATCTTTGACAGCTAACTGTCCACTGAACCTTTTTTGGCATCTTCTTGGATGTCAGATCATTTAATGGTGTCACAATGGACCCATAATTCTTTACAAATTTTCTTTAGTACCCAGACAGGCCCAAGAAAGCTCGGACCTCCAAAACCTTCTTCAGGTGGATCAGGTGATCCTCCCAGGTGGAGCTGAAGACAGCAATATCATCCAGATAAGCTGCGCAAAAGTCATCCAACCCAGAAAGGACTTGGTTCACCAACCTTTGGAAAGTGGCAGGTGCATTCTTCAATCCAAAGGGCATCACCACAAATTGATAATGACCTCCAGGGGTTGAGAAAGCTGTTTTGGCCTTGGACTCCTCAGCTAACCTGATTTGCCAATAACCAGCTGTCAAATCAAATGTGCTCAGAAACTTGGCAGAAGCCAATTTATCAATGAGCTCATCTGCTCTTGGATTGGGGTGAGCATCTGTCCTAGTTACAGCCTTGAGACCTCTATAGTACACACAGAACCTCATCTCTCTCTTACCATCTTGGGTGTGAGGTTTTGGTACAAGGACTACTGGGCTGGCCCAGGGGCTCTCTGATGGCTCAATTACTCCAAGCTCAAGCATTTTCTGCACCTCAGTCTTTATACAATCCCTGACATGGTCAGGTTGCCTGTAGATTTTACTCTTTACAGTCAGACTGTCACCAGTGTCCACCTCATGGGTGCACCAGTTAGTCTGACTAGGTGTTAATGAAAACATATGTCTAAAAGACTGTAGAACCTGTCTGCAGTCCTGTTGCTGCTGGCCAGTGAGGCTGCCAGCTAAGGCCACACCATCAACTGAGCCATCATCAGGGTTGTGGGATAACAGATCTGGGAGAGGGTCACTGTCTTCCTCCTGCTCCCCATCTGTAGCCATGAGCAAGCTCATGTCTGCCCTGTTCACATATGCCTTCAATCTGTTGCCATGGAGCACCCTGTGGGGGCTCCTAGGGGTGCCAAGGTCCACCAAGTAGGTGACCTCTCCCTTTTTCTCAAATATGGTATGGGGTCCAGACCATTTGTCTTGGAGATCTGCTGGGGCCACTGGCTCCAACACCAACACCTTCTGCCCTGGCTGGTACTCAGTCAGCACAGCCTTTTGGTCATGCCAAGCTTTTTGGATTTCTTGGCTGGCCTCAAGGTTTTTGGAAGCCTTCTCCATGTATTCAGCCATCCTGGAGCGGGGACCAAGTACATAGTCGACTATGTCAAGTTTAGGCTTTTTGAAAGGTAACTCCCATCCTTCCTTCACAAGACACAAGGGACCCCTCACAGGATGTCCAAACAAAAGCTCAAAAGGGCTGTAGCCAACCCCCTTTTGTGGGACTTCTCTGTAAGCAAAGAGAAGGCAGGGTAAAAGGATGTCCCATCTTCACCTAAGCTTTTTAGGTAACCCTTTTATCACCCCTTTTAGGGTCTTGTTGAATATTTCAACGAGCCCATTGCACTGTGGATGGTAGGGTGTAGTGAACTTATAGTTAACACTATACTTTTTCCACATTGCTTTAGATATCCAGACATGAAGTTGGTACCTCTGTCTGAAAGTACCTCCTTTGGAAAGCCCACTCTGGAGAAAACTCCAAGTAGGGCCCTTGCCACAACAGGAGCTGTTGTAGTCCTCAGGGGAAATGCCTCTGGATACCTGGTGGCATGATCCACTACCACCAGTATAAATCTGTGCCCAGATGCTGTTTGGGGGTCCATTGGTCCAACAATGTCTATCCCCACTCTCTCAAAGGGTACCCCCACCACAGGTAGTGGTATGAGGGGGGCCTATATGGTGCCACCTGATTTGCCACTGGCTTGGCAGGTGACAGAGGAGCAACAAAACTCCTTGGTATCTTCTGACATGTGAGGCCAGTGAAAGTGAGGGACAAGCCTGACCCAAGTCTTGTTCTGGCCTAAGTGTCCTGCTAGAGGAATATCATGTGCCAAGGTTAGAAGGAAGCCCCCAATGTATGGGTACCTTGAGCATTCCCAGCAGCCTCAGCAGCAGCCTGCTGTCTGAGGGGTTCAAGAGAAGGACAAGTTAACTGAGCCTGCCCCAGATCTGCCCTTGAGGGTCCCCCTGTCCCAGAAACTCAACCCGATCAGGTTCAAGCTCTTCCAGGACAGTCTCCTCTTGGATCACTGAACCATCCTCCTGAGAGGGCTGATCTTCAACCTGGGGGCAAGTGGGAAGGCACTGCCTTAACCCTCTTGCTCTTTCTCTTGGGTTGTTTCTGCTCTATTGTTTCAAGATCCAGCACAGGTTCAGGTAAGCACTTTTTGGCTTGTGACCTGGTCCCAGCAAGGACATGTGCTGAAATACCCAGCATCTCTGCATGAGTCCTGTACTCCACTTCTGACCATACTGTGTCCTCTAGATCATTGCCCAAAAGACATTCAACTGGGAGGTCTGCACTCACCACAACTCTCTTGAGGCCAGTTAGCCCTCCCCAGAAAAAGTTAACAATTGCCACACTATGGGGAGTAGTGGCATTGCTAGCATTGGTCACTAGGTAATTATTACCTAGTACAAGTTGTCCAGGGTCCATAAAGTTAGGTGTCACCATAGTTACACTGGCACATGTGTCCCTGTAGGCCTGAGCCACTTTACCATTAATCAAAGGCGCCTGCCTGTACTTGCCCAAAGTATTGGGACTCACAGTAGTGGTCATTGGCATGTCCACATCACAGATCAAGACTGCCTGAGTAGGAATCCTGACTAAGCCAGACTCCATCTCAGTACCCATGGTTAACCCCACTATAGCTTTAGTTTGGGGGCTGCCACTGCTGACTGTACTAGGGGGGTTCAGTTGCCTTATGGGCTGCAGTGGCAGGGGCTCCACCTTTCTTAGTGCCCTCACTAAACCAGTGAGAAACTGACTTACAGTAATTACACCAAGGTTTCTTTGGGCCATCATTCTTCTTCTTTTTCTTTCCAGTTTGGGACCCCCCTCATTAGTAGTATTTTGGGGGCCTGAGGAAGACTTCTGGTCTTTTTGTTTCTGATCTCCACCCTTCTGGTCTGCCTTTTTCTGATCACCTCCATGGTTCTGGGGTTTCTGCTCAACCCTGGTTCTGACCCATTTGTCTGCCTTCTTTCCCAATTCTTGGGGAGAAGTCAGATCTGAGTCAATCAGGTGTTGGTGCAACAACTGGTTCTGACAGTTATTAAGGATTTGTTCTCTCATGATCAAATTATACAATCCTATATAGTCCTTAACTGTACTACCAAGCAACCAACCTTCCAGAGCCTTAGTGGCACAATCAACAAAATCAGTCTAGTCCTGAGTCTGAGCTTTTTGGGTATCTCTGAACAACAACCTGTATTGTTCAGTGGTTAGTCCAAACCCCTCAATAAGAGCACTCTTCAGGACAGTGTAGTTTTTAGCATCCTCAGGTCTAACAGTGAGGAGATTGTCTCTCCCTTTTTCTGAAAAGGAGAGCCACAAGATTGCTGCCCACTGATCAATACAACCCGATCAGGTTCAAGCTCTTCCAGGACAGTCTCCTCTTGGATCACTGAACCATCCTCCTGAGAGGGCTGATCTTCAACCTGGGGGCAATTGGGAAGGCACTGCCTTAACCCTCTTGCTCTTTCTCTTGGGTTGTGTCTGCTCTATTGTTTCAAGATCCAGCACAGGTTCAGGTAAGCACTTTTTGGCTTGTGACCTGGTCCCAGCAAGGACATGTGCTGAAATACCCAGCATCTCTGCATGAGTCCTGTACTCCACTTCTGACCATACTGTGTCCTCTAGATCATTGCCCAAAAGACATTCAACTGGGAGGTCTGCACTCACCACAACTCTCTTGAGGCCAGTTAGCCCTCCCCAGAAAAAGTTAACAATTGCCACACTATGGGGAGTAGTGACATTGCTAGCATTGGTCACTAGGTAATTATTACCTAGTACAAGTTGTCCAGGGTCCATAAAGTTAGGTGTCACCATAGTTACACTGGAACATGTGTCCCTGTAGGCCTGAGCCACTTTACCATTAATCAAAGGCGCCTGCCTGTACTTGCCCAAAGTATTGGGACTCACAGTAGTGGTCATTGGCATGTCCACATCACAGATCAAGACTGCCTGAGTAGGAATCCTGACTAAGCCAGACTCCATCTCAGTACCCATGGTTAACCCCACTATAGCTTTAGTTTGGGGGCTGCCACTGCTGACTGTACTAGGGGGTGCAGTTGCCTTATGGGCTGCAGTGGCAGGGGCTCCACCTTTTTTAGTGCCCTCACTAAACCAGTGAGAAACTGACTTACAGTAATTACACCAAGGTTTCTTTGGGCCATCATTCTTCTTCTTTTTCTTTCCAGTTTGGGACCCCCCTCATTAGTAGTATTTTGGGGGCCTGAGGAAGACTTCTGGTCTTTTTGTTTCTGATCTCCACCCTTCTGGTCTGCCTTTTTCTGATCACCTCCATGGTTCTGGGGTTTCTGCTCAACCCTGGTTCTGACCCATTTGTCTGCCTTCTTTCCCAATTCTTGGGGAGAAGTCAGATCTGAGTCAATCAGGTGTTGGTGCAACAACTGGTTCTGACAGTTATTAAGGATTTGTTCTCTCATGATCAAATTATACAATCCTATATAGTCCTTAACTGTACTACCAAGCAACCAACCTTCCAGAGCCTTAGTGGCACAATCAACAAAATCAGTCCAGTCCTGAGTCTGAGCTTTATGGGTATCTCTGAACAACAACCTGTATTGTTCAGTGGTTAGGCCAAACCCCTCAATAAGAGCACTCTTCAGGACAGTGTAGTTTTTAGCATCCTCAGGTCTAACAGTGAGGAGATTGTCTCTCCCTTTTTCTGAAAAGGAGAGCCACAAGATTGCTGCCCACTGATCTTGGGGAACCTGCTGTACCATGCAGGCTCTCTCCAGAGCAGTTATCCATTTGTGGATGTCATCCCCATCTCTGTAGGGGGGCACAATCTTACTCAGGTTTCTATGATCATAGGACCTGTCTTTATCCTTAGGGATACTGCTGCCACCAGTGGAATCTAATCCACTTAATTTTTGCTCCCTTGCTAAAGCAAGTTTAGCTTGGGCCAGGACTATCTCTTCTTTCTCAATCTGAAGTTGGACATCTCTCATACTAGCCTCATGTTCTCTTCTCTGGGGGGAAGTCATTCCCCTTTGAGATCCCTTTGAGGCATTAGAGTGGTCAGATTCCCCTGAAGGAGATCTGTCCCTTCTAATGCCAGGGTAAAGTCTACTATTAGGTCTGCGAAGATTTACCACCTCTCCATCCCCATGTAGGCTTACATTGGCCCTGCTAAGTCTTCTGACCTGAATCTGGCCATCCCCCTGATAATCTGATTCCTAATTTTCTTCTACCTCTTCAGTGTCAACTTCTGGGGTAATGGTCTCATCTTCTATGGGGGCCCCCTCTCCTGTAGCACCTGAAGGACCAGCTCCAGGAACCCTCTCTAGATCAGCTTTCTCTAGGATAGATATCAGGATTGGGATTGTGGGGTTATGACCCCTTTTCAGCCCTCTTGAGATGCACAAGGCACTCAAGTCTCTGAAGCTGAGTTTTTCATAGCTGGATGGTGCCTTGGGAGGGTCACCCACAGGTAGAGAACTGAGTGGTTCACCTGTGCCAGTCATGACTAGTGAGGTGGAGGTGTGTGCACCTACCTACACTATGTGTTTACCTACTTGATCCTCTCTAGAGGTTGTAGTCAGGGTGTGCTAAGCCCTTTGGTCTACAACCACTAAGTTCAGTAGAACTTAAGCATTTAAAGCTTTGTTTATATGTACCTAAGGTACTTGATGTGAACTTTCAAATGATATTGTCAAAGATTACAATTGGTAAAACAAACAGCAAGCTCAAATGCCAACAGCTGCACACCAATGTGAGAAGTTGGCCTGGTATATGATGATCACTAATTCTAGTGAGCACCTTGTACCAGTCCAAACGACCCTTATGGTGATTGGTTGTAAGTCAACCTTATAGACCAGCTATCCTATTGGTAGCATGGACAAAAGCAGTATTAGGCTAAACTCAAGAGGGCATGTGAAGCCAGCTGTTTTACCATATGCAATCCTTTTAACATCAAATGAAAGGACAACACACAAGTTCTATATTATAAAATATATGTATTTATTACTAGAATAATCCCCTATTCTCTTTATGAGCACAGAAGCACAAGCGTTAAACAAAGAACTTCAAATAGCATACAAAAGTTGCACAAATATGGATAGGCCCTGGTGGCCACTCAAACCATATACTAAAATAGTGGTATAAGAACCACATCACGAACAATGCTTGTTTTGTTAGCATTTTCTCCCCTCGACTAGGTGAAAGAATCACGGATACGTTATCAATTTCTAACATTCATTATGCATTTGTACCTATATCATTATGGCTTTACTGTCGTTCAAATCGCATATACTGCTTTTTTTCTCTCCCAAGGCTGCAGGTTACTCCATCAAACCTCGCATTGCGATATTTATGTATGGATGATTTTCAAAAACGATGTTACGCTTCTCAGTCAATCATAATATTTTGTCACTGGTTCCCACATCACTGCACGCACTTGCAATTTATATTATGTCATCTTTTTTCTCCTCCTCTCCTCTTTTTACAGGTACTCAATTGGGTCAGCGGTTAACATTAAGCTAGACTACCTAGGCCCTCTGTGTTTCTTCCTACCGTGTCTTCATTTTTCCCTTTCTTTTTCTGTACTCAGTGCCCTGTTTTGAGCCATTTTCTCACATGCCAAGGCACCCATCACTATGTGGTCACAATATTGTTTTTTCGCACTTTAGGTGTTTTTTCTATAGAATTGACAGTCACTTCCTGTATCCCTCCCCACTCTCTTCTTTTGGTTTCCACTCACACTAGGTACCACTTCCCTTGATTTTCAGTTAGTAATGTGTTCATTCGCATTCTCATTGTTATCATTCCCAACTCCCTTTCTTTTTTGTATCACCTCCAGCCCTGAAGAGTCATTGGGTTAACACCCTATCTGACGAAACATGTGTCGGCTGGTTTTCTTTCTTGGTGGTGTCTCCTTTGATAGGAGGACCATTCACATACCCATTAAACTAAGATAGAAAGAACATCGTGTGTGACTTATCCTTGAACACCGTCCCCAATTACTCATACCTTTACTATTGTTGTGTGCGCTTGACTGGCTGTTTGACCCTCTGGTTGATCACTGCCACCCTCTGGTTCAAGGCTGCCACCCTCTGGTTGATGACTGCCATCCTCTGGTTCATCCCTGCCACCCTCTGGTTCATCACTGCCACCCTCTGGTTGATCACTGCCACCCTCTGGTTTGCCACTGCCACCCTCTGGATCCACACTGTCCCCCTCTGGTTTATCACAGCACCCTCTGGTTCACCACTACCACCCTCTTGTTCACCACTGTAGATTATCGGGGGAAAGAAAAGCACACCTTCCCAGCGTCAACTGAGATAAATTCATTTGGGGCTGGTTAATGTGTCACTGAATTTGAGCTTCAAGTCTGGCACCTGCTTCCTTAGCTGTAAGTGCTTCCTGTTGCAGTTTAATGTTTTTTTACAGGAGCATTGTGCCATACTTGTAACTATTCTCTGACCCTGCCTTGAGGGTCAGAGCAGGGTCAGAGAATAGTTACAAGTAGGCAACTGAACTTTGGAGAGTACCCTCAGGAAGCACTACAGGGAATGGTTACAAATTATTAACTTGCACTTTTGCACCTGCTAAGTGCTTTCAGTTTTGCAAAATTCGATTTTCTGCAATTTCGCGAGATTCGCAGGGTGCGAATTCGCGCTAAATCTAACTCGCAATCCGCGAATTCGTGCAAAATAGCGTATTTTTTTCCGTGTTCACAGGGTTTTTTGCGTTTTCGCAAGCCGCTTGCAGTGCACCGACCGCAAAGTTACCCATGCGGTCGTACATGGGCGCGGCCATCTTGTGCGCGCTGCATATTTCCGGTTCCGGGCGCTGTAGGAAGGTGGATATCTGACTATGGTTACCCCCAAACTTTTTGCCTGGTGTTTAGCTGGTTTTTGACTTAGTTGGCCTGGGATCCTGCTATTCAGGGCCCCAGGCTAATTGCTCTCTCCTTAAAATAGACTCCATGTTCCTTTCCTTAGGTACATACACAATTGGATCTGGTTCACCTTATAGGCCCCTGTAACAGTGTACCCCAGGTACCCAGGGCATAGGTGTTTCCAAGGCCTACCAGGGGCTGCAGCATGTATTATGCCACCCCTGGCCTGGCCTCCATATTTGACACAACTGGCTGATCAATCAGCTGGGGTAAGTTGGTTTAATCACCTCTTACTTAGATATAGTATATCTATATCTAACCTATCTGGACACATAGTAACCTATAAGTCACTCCTATGGCAGGCCTTAACAATCCTGGAGGCAGAGTGCTTGGTTTTATGTGAGATGGTGCTCTAGCATGAGCTGAGCCTGTCTGCAGCTGTCGGGAACAACTTCCTTAGCTGTTCCGGGATATTGCCATACTATATACTCTTAAGTGCATTATAATCCTTGCGGTTACTTGCTAACTTTGGTTTGGCTTTATCAAAACATGTTGAGTAAGGTGTCATACGAATTGGAATACTACCCCCTCGCCAATTCTGGTGACGGGGGTAGCATTCCACCCTTGTAGAGGGACACGACATGTACTTAACCTGAACCCCGGTTAAAGTTAAACTCGAGCCTCAGCATAACAAAATGGATGCTGCCACCACAGACACAAGTCTGACGTCCTGCTGCTGGGAGTCCTTCCAGCGAGGGAGGCATGGACAAAGGGTTTCCTGCCTTGGGAGGTGCTAGCACCACCCCAGACAGGATTTTGTGTATTGGGTAGGACAGGGCTAAATAGAATGAGACATGACTGGGGCACACAAGGTGTCCTCGTGCATAAGCCAGTCCAAACCGGTGCCGGGGCTTTCCAGCCCCAGTCCTGGCGCGGAGCTGGACAAAGGAAAGGGGGTGTAGCCACCCCCCTTCCTGGTCCCACACAGAGGAGGGACCTAGTAGGTGATCCGGCCCCCAGATTTGAAATAAGAGTAGGAGCTGTGTCCCAAGACTTCAGATCTTCCTGAACTTGACTTGAAACTAAGAAGAAAACTGGACTTCGACATTCTGCTGCACAGAAGACTGAAGAGCATCTCCCTTGTGGCCAAGGAGTGACCACCCTGTGAATATAGGCACCATCCAGCAACTCATTGTCTGCTGTGCTGCCGCCTCCCGCCGGAGCCCGAGCACAGAGCCCAACAAGACCCTGATTCTCATACATCTCAGAGCCCGATCCACAGTTCCTGAAAAGAATGGACTTGTGGAGGTACCGAGAGACGTGGGACCGGACCTCTTTAAATACCCCCGAGAAGCTGACTGCCCAGCACCAGAGGCACACTCGATGCTGTGCTTTGAGGTTTCAGAAGCCCCACCACAGAGCAGCATCTGCACCGAAGATCAGCCCTCCAGCATCTCCACAATCTGCGTGGGGCCCTTTTGCATTTTGCCACTTGACGCACCGTCCTGGCCACTTGCCACGTGGCTGGTGGCCATCTTGGCGACGAAACCTACAAGCAACACTACTGGTATGGTTGCTCCAGAATGGCCCTCGCTCCCCTGAAAAGGAGCAAGCGCTCTGATCTTGCTGCTCCGAGTGAGAAGCTTGCATCGTTTCCTGCGTGGCTTGCATTAGCCAAGGTCTGTTTGCTCCAATCAAGAAGGCGACACTGCCACCAGCTAGAGCCTTTGTGGCACAGCTTTTGACCAACGCCTGGACATCCTTGACCTCTTCGTGTCCACGTGGCTGCAGAGACAATCTTCACCTCTTCACCTGTTTGCACCCGACATCGCCTGGTTCCATCCTGGGTCCACGGTAGTCACTGGCTTGTGACTTTGAACATTGTCCCCTCTGCTTTCAGGTCTTCACCTCTTCAGATCCACCCTTGGATCCACCGGAACTCTCCTCGACGACCCGCCTGCAGCATCTTCATCTACAGGCTCCATAGACCAGCACGACGAAACCCGACACACTTTGAGACATATGCACCCGCTTCCTGTGGGTGAGGTAACCCTGGCACTCCGGCGCTCCTGTGTAGCAATACACCTCTAGTGTCCATGTTCCAAGTTGGTAGGTTCTAGGTCATCCAGAAGGTTCCCTTTTCAGTAACTTTGTAACTTTTACGCACCATTGACATTGCATTGGTGAATGCGTGCGCTTTAAGCGCTGCACCCGAGTCCGGCGGGCCTTTCCCGACTTCATCACTGTTAGTCCCGAACAGCTCCAGCGATTCCCCAGGCCCTAGGCCTACTTCCTTTTCCCATAGTGACTCTTATACCACTATTTTAGTGTATGGTTTAGGTGGCCCCTCGGGCTCATCCATATTGTGCAGCTTTTGTATATTTAAACTGTGTTTTGTTTTAACGCATTTGCTTCTGTGCTCATAAAGAGTATAGGGGATACTTGTAGCAAATAAATATATATATATATATATTTTCAATATATATCTGTGTGGTGTCCTTTCATTTGGTATTCAAGTGGATTGTATATGGTAAAACAGCTTGCTTCACATGTCTTTACAGAGTTTAGCCTAAACTGCTTTTGTCCACGCTACTAGGATAGCTGGTCTATAAGGTTGACTTACAACCAATCATCATAAGGGTTGCTTGGCACAGTACAAGGTGATCACTAGAACTAGTGAGCATCATATACCAGGCCGACTTCTCACAGGCGCTATTGGCAATCTCGCGTTGTGTGCGTGCTCGCGGGGAAAATATCGCACAAACTTACCCACGCGGTCCTCTATGGGCGCGGCCATCTTGTTTTTCATTCATTGCTATTGTTTTTGGGCATGCTACCTTTCTATCCATCTTACATCTTTGTAATCCTCTGTTTTTCTGAACTTTTTTTTTTTTTTTTTGCTTATTATCTATCTCTACAATTTCCTACATCTATATGTTGTGTTTTTTTTAACTTTATGTTACTTTATTACCTACTTTATTTCTTTCGCTCTCTCTCTTATTTTTTTCACACCTATTCTTCTTTCCTTTTTCTTGTGCCCAGGACCATGGCAAAGGGAGGCGATAAAGGCAAGGGGAAGGGCCCAGCACCCCGTACCCGACTCCCTTGCGGGCGTTTGAGGGGGGAGGTAGTCCAGGCCAGGGAGATCTTCTCTGCGGTGGAGGTGGCCGCCTTGCTGATTTTTGTACAAGTCCACCTCCCTAAGACCGTGGCAGCAGGTGGGCGGATTGCTTCCGGTTACGGCCTCCGGGAGCGTCGCCAGCTGTGGGAGAAGGTATGCCTGCGCATGCGGAAGGAGTCTGGGGTCCGTCGCACCTACCAGCAAGCGACGCAACGGTGGAGTGACATCCTGGACCGGGAGCATGATATGCTCGACCTGCTAGGAGTGGAGATCCCTGGCCTTGGTAAGTAGCTATTTAATAACTACTTTTTTTTCTTTTGCTCTGTTATATTGCTAATCTATTTATTTCCTGAAGAGTACGAATGCTGCTATTTCAATTACATTGCAGGTAAATTCATCTTTAAATAGCTTTTGTCATTGCAGGTGTTTTAGGATTTTAAAATAGAATCTTGGGTCCTTTTTTGCCACCATCCAGTTGCGCCCTGAAATGGTAGGTTTAGCAATGCAGTTTTTATATTGTAAGCGCTTCTCATTTTCCTTAGCTGATAGAGGCTGACAGACAGTGGACGGCTCGTTTATCCAGGCTCTCTCTAAAAGTTTGCGGCGTTTGTCATTTAGGACACCATTAAACCAAGGTTTAGAATATTTGACAGGAATCCTTTCAAAGTGTTTCGGTGCAAAAGTGTCAAAGATCTTAGTCACAGTGCTACTGTAAAGGGCAGAAAGATCATCCAGGTTAGTCAGGTTAGTGGGCGGCTGAAGTCTATTCATGGTGATTGCAGAAAGAGCATTGATATTGGCATCTCTCATGTTGCAAGACCATTGCTTCGCTTTAAGAGGTTGACCCTTTCTGCTAGTGGTTCTTTTTCAGTATGTGGAAGGCAATTTGATGATGATCCGACCAGTCGCAAGGTAGTATGTCCTTCATTTGAATTAGATTGTCTCTAGCAATAATGAGATCAAGAGTGGAGCCTTTGTTGTGGGTGGGACCCTTACAGAACTGAGAGAAGTTGAGATCGAAGAGGAAAGTCTTAATGGAGCTGTCTAATGGATCATCAGTGTTATTCCAATGGAGGTTGAAGTCTCCAAGGAAGATATGATATGGTGGATCAGAATATGAGCAAATGAGCTCCATGATTTGTTCTATGAAGATTAAATTATCACCAGGGGGCTGAGAAACTGTGTGGAGCACACAGATAATCTTGCCCTTATTCCAAATTTCTGTCATTAGTAGCTCACAGGAGGAAGGCGGAGCCTTCTAAGATTGCTTTATGGTTTGGCTGGCACGATGAATGCAGGCAATGCCACTCCCAAATTTCCCTGGTCGATCACATCGGATTATGACATAGTCATGTGGTACTAAAATGTCGGGAAAAGGGGCGGAGGCATCGTTGAGCCATGTTTGCGTGAGAATCAGTAGGTCCAAATCTTGCGCTAAGATCAGTACAGAAATGTCCACAGAATGTTTCGCAGCCGATCTGCAGTTAAGTAGCATAGATTTAATGTGTGGGAGGTTTTAGTCTCTTCACTGTGAGCAGTAGTTATTAGGAGAAGGTTTTCCTTAATAGCCCATCTGGAGTTTACCCAGGGTTCCCTATCAGGATCTGGGCAAATAGCAGGGATGGTACTAACAGAGTTAGAGGAGGTGAATGACCTCCGACTACTATACAAAAATACCAGAGCGCGGATGTCTTCCGCCGACATCTGGGACTGAAACCTATGAGGGCTTTAGTGATGGTTAGGCAGAGGCCTGGAGATTCACATCTAACCAATTGGGGATCTGGCAAAGGCTTTCTTGTTCCCACCACCGCAGACTTTGGGTGTGTTGCAATGTACCTTCTCAAGTGGCTTGTGTAGATTCCATATCCTCTCCATCTTCGTGGAGAGTAGAAGAAAGGACTGCATCATTGTTGTTTGTGCGTTGAATTAAAGGGCAAAAACAACACAGTACAGTTCAGGTAATGCCAAGGAACAGGTCAATTTTTGAGTGTTTGAAACCTCCAACTAATCCGCATAATGCATCTGAGCTAATTTTTACCATGATACAATGCCAACATATCGGTTTATACAATATCAATAACAGACAACACAATGCTTTTCAAATATAAATATAATATGATAGCGAATTAATACTGTTTTCTACTACAGCAAGTACTTTATCCAAATTATCTTTATCAATTTGTCTCAAACGCATAGGAGCTTCAATGTGTGATAAATTCTATATTTCGTTGTAGGCTGCATATAAAAATCCTTTTGAGTGAGGGGACTTGGGACCGATTAAACAAATCAGATACATTCATGTCCCCGGATAGAAGAGAAAGATGTTGTTTCACTGCAGACAGTATGGAATGTTCTAACCATTGCTGGGATAGTTTACCCACTGAATGGGTGGTACTAGTTATCAAATAGGTTAACTGTGAGTACTGTGGATCTTGTCAACTTGATTTGAAACCGGAGATGGAATTGAGAAAATGAGCATGACAACCATTAGTGTCTACTGGCCACAATAACCACCCACCAGGAGTTTCAAATGAATTAAATGTACCATTTTATATCATACTATTTAACTGGTCTGCTGTATGATTAGTGTAATATTGTCAGTTATCTAATGGGCAAGTGAAGAAATTCTCGGGCATTCATTTCCTTAATTTTAGCCAAGCCCAGACAAGTAGTTTATTGGACCATTTCATTTAGAAAAATAATTTGTGAGGGAATCAGACAGGCATAAAATCATGTTTCCGTGCCCTGGACCTGCCAGGATCCTGTACCCCAAATTGATTTCAGGTTCATATTGTGTTTCCAGTAATCATAACCCTTAAGGGCCAGTTGTTCGACAAATGAAGCTGCATATATCAGCTTAGTCTGACAAGAATATACTTTTTCCACTGGGTTGGAACCAATTTAAAATAGTATAATTTAGGTTCTGAAAGTTCATTACTTGTGAAATATATGTATTTATCAATCTGTGTTTTTGTCCTTCCCTATGGTGGAGTTGCACAATGTTCCCACTATGTATAATTATAATGGAAAAGTTGTCCACTTGCTCTATGCAGAAAATGATGTCCATAATGGTGGTAGCAGAACATCTCAGTACAATAATTGGAGTTAAGATATAAATCTTCCCATTCAACTACAATATAATATTGCAATTCAGAAAGAATTGAATTCACTGTATCAACAACACAATCATCTGACTGTAACCATGGTACTATTACATTACCCATAGAAACTTTGAACACATATGGAATCTGCAGGGTCTCTGTAGGACCATATATATCGAATGGAACTTAATCCCAAACAATTCCATCAGTCACTAGAATAGCTGAAATGTTGACAAGTGACAAATCTTGTTTCATCTTGTGTGAGGAGAAATGGGGAGCCCAAACCCCGTCGACCAGTTTTGTAACAGAACGTTTTGGGAGGTAATGACCATTGATCAGAAGAAGAGAACCAAAGAAAAGATGATCCGAATATATATCCAAGAAGGAACTAGATAAGTGTATTCAAACAAAAAAATAAAGTTGAAAATCTATGCTGGAGGTGGATGCAGAACCAAAGACACTAAAGAACTCTCAGAGGAGAAATGTTCCTGATCCTTATAGTACCCGGAGAAACTAAAATGGAAAAGAGGATTTGCGATGCAGAAGTCAGACTTGAGAAATGTAACTCAGAAGGTGTTTCCAACGGCAGATCAGTATAAAAACATCTATTGTAGAAGATGTAGAGGTTGAAACAGGTATCAAATCAGCAGAGTATTCAGCCTCTCCCCCAGGGAGCGGGGGATAAGCAACAATGATTGTGATCGCTGGACGCAAAGGAAAGTCTTTTGAGGCACCACTCCTGGGAATCCCATAGAGAATCTCGTGTAACTTGACATGTTCAATGGAAACAAAGCTTTTCTTTCTGTCCTGGAAAAGGTGGCAAAATTACATTTCATGTACCCTGGATACCAAGGATTTGAACGGGTGCATGATATGTTGGGCCTAATGCCTTCTTGAGGGCCACTTTTTCCTGGACAAGGTCTCCAACTTTGGAAATCCAACCGGATACAGGATTTGCGTGTCTGGACTTGCAGCGAGTGGTGCAGGCAAATGTTTGCGAGTGAGGTCATCATTGCAATTTTGTAGATCCTGCAAGACAGTGCAGTGGCTATCTACATCGAAGGTTGCAGCTGCAGTGGCTATCTACATCGAAGGTTGCAGCTGCCGCCACAACATCTAGACCATCAAGTTCTGGAACATACATCCTTATGCCAAAGAGCATTTCAAATAGGGGTCTGCCCACCCTGAGCTCTTTGAGGCAGATTATTTAATGCCCATTGAACCCTGTGGCGGTGATTTAACCAATCATGCCCTGTACCTTATACTCGAGCCATTAATGATTGCTTTAAGTCACAGTTCATTCTCTCCACAACAGAATCCCCATCACAATACGGAGAAGAAAAATGCACTTGCACACCCATGGACTTCATCAAATTGCAGTACAAATTGTAGGCAAAAATCTGACCTTGGTCTGAGTGAAATGCGCTACAGGCATAAGTTTTGACAAAGGCATGCAAATCTTTAATAACAGTTAGAGCATCAGCCGTGTCTTGCGGCCAAACCCAGAGGAACCCAGAGCAAAAATCAACTGCAACCAAAATAAATTTGGAAAGCAGGATCAGAAATTTAGGGACTGCAGTGGTCTAAGTAAACACCGCCAAACAGCTGATTGGAATTAAATAAATGTGACTGTAGTGGACGAGACACAGTAGAGTTCTTTATTTGATGACAGATGTCATGAGTTAAAACATATTTTCTGATTTGTTGGCATAAACCTTGCCACAAATAACATTGCTGTAAAAGCGAAATAGTGGCAGACACATCTGCAATTATTAGGGATTGTATGTGGCTTAAGGTTGGGCATACAATGATTACCAACCCCAGGCATAGTCACAAAAGGAAAATTGTGCTCATAAAAAAAATAGAGAATTTTTAAGGAAAACCTTTGCGTAAAGAAGGGCTGGTCCGAAAACCATGCACAGCAACCCTAATAATTATCAACATGTGTTTTATACTGAGTATTTGCTGCTATTCAACAAGTGGCTACTGCAGATTTGCCTGCCTCATCAGCCAGAGAATTCCCTACTGCGTGCGCTCCTGTATGTTGATGTCCTAATGTGTGAAGGACATGTGCATGTGGTAATTTGTCTTTAAAATCTGTCACCTTAACCCAAAGCATTTTATGCTTGATTGTGCTACCCTTGAAATACTTAAAGTCATTTTGTCACCAAAAATGCAAATTATCATTAAATGATTGCACACAGTGAAGTGAATCACACACTATGAGTGTGGGTAATTCGGGATCAGTATGTTCAAGTGCAAGAAGCAAATTTTTCAGTTCAGCCAACTTCGCTCTACATTCTCCTACATACTAAGTGTGAGTAATAGTTGGTTTAAAAACGTTGTCAGACATAGCACCTAGAGTATTGCTGCTTAGACCGTATAGCAGGTTTTGTTGATCCATTGGTATAGATAATACACTTATATTCATCAAGCGGAAGAAGAGAAGAAAAAACAGGATAAACATGTTCATTTCGTAAACAGTTGACAGCTTTTAAGGATGTAGCCCATTGAGTCCACTAGAGATGAAGGGCTTTTGAATTGAGAACGCTAGCTTTCGTGACAGCCTCTAAGGCGGGCACAGGTGAAACAAGAATAATCTGTTCACCTTGAGCCAAAGGCCATTCTTTAAGGACAGTTATATGAGGTGCTGTTGGTATTTTTTCAACGGAAGCAAAATGCATTTCCACCAGGGATAATAAATGTGACTTATATGCAAAAGATACCATATCACCTTCATTAAATGTAAAGCCGAGAGAACTCAGTACAATCCAGATGAACAAATTTGTTGTACTCAGATATGTATGTAAATGTCGAATTTAAAGCAAATCAGACTGTAAAGATCAGGGAATCTCTATGTGTTCAAGCATCTAGCAGGAAGCTAAAAAAATATGGCTGTATCAAAGCATAGAGTGCTTTAATATGTTGAGTATAATCTGGAATGTAAGCTCTTCCGAAATGCAAAAAGCCAAGCAAAGTTTGCAACTTTTTAAGCGTATTTGGGTGCTTCAGTTGCACACATTTTTCCAAAAAGTGAGAGTCCAATCTCTCATCCTTATTGGTTAATTCATAACCAAGGAAAATAACACTGAGGAAAGCAATATGAGATTTACATTTTTTTTAATTATGTGATCTACTCTAGCTAAATGAGGATTCAATTCATCATCATTTAAGTAGATGATCGACCTAAGATGAAGCATCAGGGTCAATCTCATGGAGAATTGACACATTTTGAGCTGAAAAATTGCCAGGGCTATTTCTAAATACAGACCACTCATGGCTCTCCAGACCCAAATTGTGAGTGAATAAAACATTTGAAATATCCAGTGTGCCTTTAATTTTTTTATGAACAATCAAAGATGTACGATGTGTATTTTGAACAGCAAAGGTGCGAGTATGGCTATTCAAATGTTGATAATCCAAAACAACATGATAAGACTGAGCAGGTTTAGAAACCGCAAAAAGAGGATCATTCATCTGTGAAACACAATGCGCAATTACTCCTTGGAATTCCAATTGAGTAAAAATTTCTTTACTAGACAATTTGGCTTCACGTTTAATTGGGCATTGCGGCTGCAGCATAGGTATTGCATGGAAAGGACAATCTTTATCCCATCCAGTTTGGTTGCGATATAAAGCGGGAGCTAAGGCAAGTGCCCATTCTGAAGCATAAGCTTGCTTGACTGTGCCTGGAATCAGATGCAAAAATGAAGGGAGTTTAACATCCTCACCCCGGGGACAAGCAAGAATAAAAGGAGGAGGCCAATCTACGTCTGCTAAAAGAATGTCATAACAAGAAATTAAATTGTCCCAAAGGATGGCTTTAATGGTGAGTTTAATGTCATCTTCAATTTGAATATCCAAGTGATAGAGTCTGTCAAGGATTGTAATGTGGGTGTCCGCTGTTCCTACAGTGACAAACGTTTCAGTTGTTCTTGCCTCCAGAAGCTGGCAGAGTGCTATGCGCATTATGGTGACTTCTTCTGCACTGTCGAGGAGAGTCATGGCCCAACTCCTCTCCGGGGCAAGTGTCCTCACTGTCTGGGGCATACTTACCTGTGAAGGCAGGTACTTTATTTTTCTCAAAAGGGGGCTTATAAGGAGGTGGTTGATCCTTCTTGGTTTTCATGTCAAAAGTAGGTTGTGTGTCCAGTTTAGGTTGCATGCACTCTCCTTGTCTACGATCGAATCATCCCCCTGTGTCCTTCTGTTGATCAGACGAGTACTGAAAAAAACAAGGGGAACGGGGATCAGGAAATTTAAAGCAATCAGGAGTTTTAGTTTTAGACCGGTCACGGAAATCGTAATATCCTTCAGAGTATTCAAGGGACAGTGTACCGCCACAAGGTCTACCCCTTTGTTGTAGTTGTTTAGATTTATCCTATGTTTTCTTTGGAAAATCACAGGCAGGGTGAGCATTTTTGTCAGAAGTTGGTTTGACAAGGGTGGCAACTGATGGTCTGGTCCCTAAGCTATTACATCCTAAGGATGTATACAACTGTGAAATAATAATAGTCATTTCTGGCATAAAGCCAAAGAAGCTGCTTCACCTTTAACATTAGTAAGAAACATTTCAAAGACAACTGGAAAAATTACCATTAGTTTCATCCCCAAATCTAGGGCAGGACCTGCCCCATGTTCATTCTGTATTTGTTTGAGGATTTTCGGCATAACACCCATTGAGAGAATGCCATAACAGAGAGTGTACACTGTGGTAAACCCAGAACCCCAGGTGTTGCAGGCGGTTAAAGGGGAAACCAGACCATTAGGCAAACACACAGTCAAGTTCTATGTTTTTCCTGTGACCCATAAGGGTTAACACAGCATCAAGTTAATACATTTGCTGGACAATCCAAAATGGAATGTCCTCATGATTACCAGGGCGGTTGCCCATAAACAAATTCACAATAACCGTACTAATTATAAGTCCCATAGGCACCCAAGTCAGAGCAGGACTGGCCAGAAAGGCACGGACAACAAGTTGTATTAAAGATCTATGTTATAGAACAACTTGGTTGTATAACACATATGTTTCTGCTAAATTTAGACCAGTTAAATTCGGTTAAGGAATAAAGCCTACAAGAGAAGGCTAAGTGGCCCCATCAGTACTTAAGGGGCTCATACGGACAATGCCGGGGACATGAGAAAGGGTGCCATTAAACCAAGTCTATGTTCTAAGACAGTTAGAGGAATTTCAAGAAGTGCATACAGAGAAAAATGGTTTGGCGCAACAGCAGCAGTATGAGTATGAAACATGTGATCATTAGCGTCAACAGCCAGGATGGTGACCCAGGAATGAAAATCTTCAAAGCGATACGCTGTAACCATTTCAATCACAAACACTACCGGAGCCACCCACATAAGGACACCATGCACAAGTATGTTTTGAGTAACCGCAGGGCGGCAATTAGCTGCAATAGCAACAACCATAATCAATAAGCAAAGTATTCATAGAGGCAGCACAAAAGTAGTTGTAAAGCTTTTAATATTCAAGCTTGAAAAACCAACAGAATTAGGTGACCCCGAAAAACTGTGGAGGAGAAATCCTACACACCATGGATATCTCTGTACGATGGTGCAAGAACATTGTGGATAAGCACAAGTGCTACTCAAGGTTCCAACAAATAGGTACCATACCTAACGTTCGCAGCGCCATGTTGCTGGGATTCTGCTCAGGAACAGAGCTATGCTTCGGAATCATAGAACATCAGTAGATAGGGACCGAGTCACTATACCACCTCAGTACTTTGAGTCCAACTAGCTAAAGTGTCTCACTTGCCCTCCTACAGCTGTGATCTTCTCTCAGAAAATATTTTCTTACTCTCTGTTTTTTATTGCTGTGCATACCTTTATAGGAAGAATATGTTCACAAACAACAGCTGCATGTATATGTTTTATTTTGGTGGGAGTGCCTCGCCAGAACAAAATAACAAATGACATTGGGTCAGATGTAGGTAAATCCATTTTACAGATTCTAAAATACCGAATTTTAACGAATCGGTATTTTAGAATCGGAAAATGGTATGTAGGTAAAAAATCAGTAAAAAATACCGATTTGATAAATTCGGTATCGGACAATTGGAACTTACCGAATCGGTAATTACCGATTCGGTATTTACCGAATCGGTATTTACCGAATCAGTATTCCCCATTCATTCTATGGGCCTTTTGGCCCATAGGAATGAATAGGAAATACCGAATTGGTAAATACCGATTCGGTAAATACCGAATCTGAAAGCAAACAAAAGTGAAACTCAAGTAGGCAGCCAATCAGGTGCTACCACCCTCCCTCTCCCTACCAGGAAGTGGCTACACAGGCAGCTGCAACTAATTAGAAGCTTCTGGAAAGGCAGTTGGAGCGAAGCTGAGCGCAGGAGCAGCAGAAAGGGTTTTGAACCCTTTTAAAAGTGAAAAATGTCAAGCAGCCAAGAAAAAGAGCAGCCTGAGAAGAGGAGGAAACTGAAATTCAGCAGCATGGAGCTGCTGGTCCTTGTGAAGGAGGTGGTGAGGGTGCACCACAAATTGTTTGGCAGTCAGTCCCTGACTGTGGCTGAATCAGCCAAAAGAAAAATCTGGCTGGACATTATGGAGAAAGTAAATGCAGTTGGGGTGACCACCATGGACACAGAGGACATTAAAAAACAATTTTATGACCTGAGGAGCCAAACCAAAAAGAAAATGGCAGAACATCACAAGCAGGCATCAAAAAATGGTGGAGGCAAGAACCCAGCACCCCCCCTGACTGACCTGGAGGAGATGGTGGCCTCAACCATAGAACCAGACAGCGTCTGCGGACTGGGAGAAGTAGACAGCTCAGCCAGAGCTGCAAGCAAAAAAGGTAAGACAAATACACTGCATTTCCCCAATACCAACACCCTTACCTGTACCCTTAGTGGGCAAGTGAACCCAAGTCCAGTACTGCTAGCACTATACAGGGCCAATGCATGATGCGATATGTAGACAGGAAATGTGAGGACATGTCATACAGCACACCAACCAACTAGTTAATAAAATGACTGCATACAGAACATGGCCAATGTGATAATTATTTAATTTTAGTGACTATGAGACAGTAGCGCTTAGCTAATGTACGCTCATATGTCCACAGGTGAAATGTCTCGCAGGCGTTCGCAGGAGGCTGAAGGCACACCACCTGAGAGGGAGGAGAGTCAGGATGCAGGACAAAGTACCCCCAACGTACCACAGGACAAAGCTGCCTCAAGTAGCCATCCACCTGCCCAAGACACAGAAATGGCCCAAGAGTTGCTGGCGTCAAATAGCAGTTCTCATTCCCCTCTCTTGCTGTCATCACCAGAAATGCCAGCATCACAGCATGATATGATACCTCCATCACAACCAGGCAGGAGGCATGTCGTGGCTCCACTCCCCGAATTGGAGTCCGTAGCAGCTGACATGGAGGGTGACGGACCACACCACTTGCCTGTAGGAGTTAGCTCTGGTACAACACATTCCAGTGCAGGGATGGACCATAGTGCTGCAAGACGCAGCAGAGTTCAAGAAAGGCCAGCAGATGCACCAGTTTAGGGTCCAAGTGTGTTCCTTGGTCTGGAGGGGAGCATGGTGAGGATACAAACGATGCAGGGAATAGTCATCCAGGCATGCCACCGACAGATGAGGTCCCTGAATAATAACATTGGAGAAATAGGAAAGGGCATCAGTGAGCTGGTACAGGTCAACAAAGAGATGGCAGCAGGGATGCGCGGAATTAACAACTCAGTGCAGCTTCTATGCACCAAACTAGACAATGATTTTGCTGCGAGGCACAAGGATAGGCAGGGTGCACATGTCCAAAGTAAAGCCATCAACCGCCTGGCCACTACCACATCCCTGTTATGCAGGAGAAGAAGCAACATGCAGGAGGCCATGACCCAAAACACCAATGAGGTCACTAGGGGCTTGGGCAGGATGACCAGCGCTCTTGAGGCGCTGTAGAATGCACAAACTGCACACACAGCTGCTCTGGATGTGCCTGTAAATGAGGAGAGCACAAGCAGGAGCAGCATTGGAAGCACCCTTGTCCCTGAAACTAGGAGGAGCAGGCGCCATGCTGAGGCCACATGCCAGCAGGACAGTGAGCAGGTTGAGCAACTTACAAGTGTTACTGGGAAGCGAGCAAGGAAATAACTTTCACAGTTCATGGTGAAGTTAACCAGGTCTGACATCATTGTCGTTAAATACTTTTTGTTGCACATTTGTGCTTTAAAAAACATACGTCATTACTAAATTAAACTAGTTTAGTTGCATACTACGCCTGTCTTTGTCTCCTTACTTACTTAAAAGAAGTTGCGTGGGACCTCTTCCCGTCTGTGTCTGCCATCAGTTGGTGTTGCAACTCCAGATGTGTGTGGTTCAGGCACTGCTTCCTCGTCGTCATGGTCCTCATGATCTGAGATTTCCACTACTGTGCCCTTCTTGACCGCCAGGTTGTGCAGCATTGCACAGGCTGCAATCATTTTGCAGCAGGTGATTGGTGTGTACTGGCGGGCCCCTCCACTTTTATGGAGGCAGCAAAACCTGCTCTTCCACATGCTAAAGGTGCGCTCCACAATGTTTCTAGTTCTTTTGTGTGCCCTGTTGTATCTCCTCTGACTTGCTGTTGTTGGGTTGAGGTAGGGTGTGAGGATGAAGGACCGGAGGGTATATGCACTGTCCCCTAATAGTAAGAAGAAATAAACATTAATCACATGCATTCACACATGCACCTGAAATACAAATCAAGTGAATTTCACACAGTGTGTCACCTAGCAAGTATCCTTCGCCGAATTCCCCCGCAGTCAGGCGTGCGTAGATCCCACTGTTTTGGAAGATGTAGGAGTCGTGGGTAATCCCTGGGAATTTGGCTACCATGTCAGTGATCACGTACTTTGCATCACAGATCACCTGTACATTTATGGTGTGGGTGGATTTACGGTTCCGATAAATGTACTCTGTGGCAGCAGGTGGGCATATTGGTATGTGGGTACCATCAATGCAGCCAATGATGTTAGGGAACTGCGCCATCTGATAGAAGTCTGTCTTTGTCCTTAGCAGTTCTGCATGCGTTGCAGGGAAGCTAATGTAGTGATGAATTCTCTGCAACATGGCATCAAGGAATTTTTGAAAGAAACACGACAGACAGCTCTGGGACACTCCACCTACTGCAGCAACCACACTCTGGTAGCTTCCAGATGCAAGCAGGTGTAGGCTGCACAGCACCTGCACATGGGGTGGGATGGCGTGCGCCCTTGGGGTAGGATGGTCCAAAAGTGGGTGGAGGTCCCTGATGATTGTTTGTGGGGCCAGCCTGTACCTCTGTAGGATCTCAGGCTCAGTTAGCTGGAATAGTGTGATCCTCTGCCTATACACCTGCTCCTCTCTCCTCCAGACCCTCTCTCCTACTGCCTGGAGCCGTAGCCGCCTCGCAATGACATAGAATGCCGCCATTCTGGTGAAAGTGGTGCATTTGGGGGCATTTTTTATAGCCTGCACCTGGTTACCACCTGATTTCAATCCATGGTAAATACCGACTCTTAAATACCGATTTTCATGCAAATTCGGTATTTAAAAGGGGACCTACATCTCGAAATTCATTTTTACCATTTCTTATTTACCGATTCGGCAAATTTACCGATTCGGTAACTTCACCGATTCGGAAACTTTACCGAATCGGTAAATATACCGAATCGGTAAAGTTTCCGATTCGGTAACTTTACCGATTCTGTAAATTTACTGATTCGGTATATTTACCGATTCAGTAACGTTACCGAATCGGAAACTTTACCAATTTGGTATATTTACCGATTCGGCTACTTTTTGGTCCCCTACATCCCGAATGCCCAATACCGGTCGGTAATGGCCAAAATTACCGATTTTCGGCGGTTACCGACCGGTATTAGGCCACCTACATCTGGGCCATAGTTTTTTTACTTTGTCTGCTGTTCAGACTAAATTGCAGAAAAGAACAGAACAAGAAAAATAACTGCAGGTTCCGTGTGAAAATACAATGTGACACAGAAGAAAACGTGTTTATATAGTAACAGGTGCAAAGCTTACACGTCCTGTGGCCTGCACAGTTAGGCTAACATAGGAAAAGCTACAATGGACTTGCATAGAACACATGACATCCCGAGGGGTCAAACCTAGCAATTTCAAAATACAATCGCTGCCATCTAGTTACTTTTGAGCCCACAGCGGCAGATCGGCTGGAAAAAACAACAGAACTAGCCCCCACGGATAAGAAATGCCCTGAAGATGAGCAACCCTTGCCTATGGGGCCACTCCTGAACAAGAAACACACACCGTGGTGGTCTAGTGTATCAGATTTGTGCTCCATGCTCGCATAACTCAGGCACCATATCATGATGTCGGAATGCCGTGCATGCGCTGACATCATCAGATTGCTGGGGCGGGGTGTCGGATTTGGCAATAGAAGTGCCCAATAAATCCATGTCACATGGGCCAATGGGGGTGCGCCAGCGCTCCCAACATGATACAGTGCCAGAACAGCCTGGAGCTGTTCTTAGCACATACCCACCATGGCTGAGGATGGCTCCAGGCGGTCTTAATGCAACGTGTGGAACTGGGCTTGAAACTACTTTGGCAATCAGTTAATGGGCGAAATGCATCCTAATGGCCTCCCTGACCTTCTCCCTATCAGAAATGCTCACCCAACTCGGGCCGGAGTAGCTGAGCACAAATCTTTCAAACTTTTAAAAAGTTTCCAAACTTTATGGTTACGAATGCCTGTTTGCAGGGCCGGACCGGGAGCCAAAACTGGCCCTGGCTAAGAGCTCGGCTGGCCCCCCTGGGAGCGGCCGAGCTGTTTGCCACGGTCGGTTTTGCCGATTTTGTTACAGGGACCGAAACGGCCCTGTAACAAAAACGGCCCCCAGGTACCCAAAATCGGCCCCCACCCTAACGGCCCACCGGGGAAACGCCCGGTGCCCGCTATGGCCAGTCCGTCCCTGCCTGTTTGTGCTTTGGACTAGAACGCTGAGGTTTATGTTTTACTTAAAAATCTATCTTTCCGGAACCCTCCAGAAGATTTTTGCTCATCTTGGGGTGTAAACATTTATACAATATAACCAATTTTTATAAATTACTGTTTCTATATTTTTCACGTTGGTGGGCTGCTTATTTTGTTGTCTGGTGCTTCTAGATGCTGTCATTTTAGCTATTCCCGTTACAGCAGAAATCTTTGACAGGAAGGGAACTCTAATAAACCCCGCACTTGATCCACTCCAGTCCCCTCACACATGTACATTTCCATGCATAACTTGCACAAAACAGATTAGAATGATTATTTTTAGTTGTGGAGAAACATGGCAGCATTTTATACATTTTTTACATGCATGATCACTTCACTCAAGCCACAAATCAAGATGACAAGCTGTCAGACAGTGAAAGTGTGAAAGTGAAAGCGCAAAACATAATTTTTCAAAAGGTCATAAATCATTCCAAAATGACTCAATCATTCATGAATCATGTATTGTTGCTAGAACATAAATCAATGTTGTCAGATCACCATTCAGCTTGTCCTCCTTTCTGACACCTTTTACAGCTGAGGCAATCATACATGCTGCTTAGGGAATGTTAGTTTCTTGTTGGTTTAAATGTGCTTGTGAGGGGGCTGACCTCATATTGCTGCTTAGGCTCGGCACGCTAGCTAGTCCGCGTGTTTTTGTGCTCTAACATCTGTCCAATGGGTCTGGGCTGCAAGGGCCATCCACGTACTCCCTTGTCAGCCCCACTCACCCTGCTGTGAGGCATTCACAGGTGAGTGGCCTTTCTTTTGGTACACTGCCTTACCTGGTAAGCCACCTTACCAGCAAATGTCCTCCATTTTTACCACCACGCTGCTTGTGAGGTTCACATATCCAAGCAGCTCCCCCTTCATAGTCCAATGGGGTTCTCTCTCTCTTTCTTCAGTTTTTTTTACATGAGGGCTGCAGGGGAATACACCCTTATTCGGGGGGGGGGGGGGTTGTGGGGGGGTGCAAACCATTACTGTTCCGTCATTGGTCCTTAGCTTCATGCCAAACCTGGAACCCTTTTCATTTTAGCCCAGGTGCGAAAGGTGGTCCACCACAACCAATCACACTGGTTTTCATAACCAATGGCGGCTGTTATGAAGCAAACAAAGATGATGATTCTTCACCAGGATGTAGAGATTTTCTCCCCTACCAAGCAGGCGGACCATCTACC
Organism: Lissotriton vulgaris; assembly: GCF_964263255.1. Taxonomy (NCBI): domain Eukaryota; kingdom Metazoa; phylum Chordata; class Amphibia; order Caudata; family Salamandridae; genus Lissotriton; species Lissotriton vulgaris. The sequence goes on from NW_028248462.1 coordinate 75,905, forward strand.
AGGTTCTAAACCTGTTGCGGCCCAGTGATGCCTGAGGTCAGTTCTGCTGATTCTCTGAGCTCTGTGCTGCAAGCTGCCATTGCCTCGGCACTGTGGGACTTTGGGACCAGCAAAGAATCAGCTATCAGATGGGGCAGAGCAGAACAGAGCTACTGCCTGCAGAGCTACTGTCAGCAGATGGGAAGGTAAGGTGCAAGAGACCTGCGGTATTACATACCCACCACTGCAGCCCCCAGGGGAAGTGAGGTCAACAGACCAGTCTTCCCCTGGGGTGTTCGCGCGAGGCCAGGGCAGGCAGGGCCGGATAGGATAGGGGGTGGGCTTAGGGGTGGGGACCTAGGGAGGGTACTTAAGGGGACAGGGGAGGAAGTCCATCCTCTTCCTGTCCCCGGTGCCGCAGGGTAAAGTTAGTTTGTGGTGTTGGGCGCTCGTTCTTGTAGGGGCCTTTAGGCAGGGGTAGCTTTTAGGGCCAGCAGGGGTGTGGGTCAGGACGCCGCTGGTGCCCCAGTGCGGTCCGGTAGGTGGAGAGTAGTATTTTTTCCCCATCGACTGAGAATTTAGGTGTTTGGTGCCGGCAGGCGGCTCTGCCCTTTGTTAACACACGCGTTGCGCGTGAGGCGCGAGGCTGCCGAATCCCGCACATCTCGAGGGCGGGACCCAGGATGCGGAATCCGAAGCATTTCGCGGGCGGGCGCGAGGTGCCGAATTGCACGCATCTCACGAACATCTTAGGTTTTAGGAGGTCACGCATTGCGCTGGACCTCAGTGAAGGGGGGGCCATGGCGCCACCGGACGCGGAGGCGGTGCGCGAGGCTCTGCTGGTGTTGGGGAGGGCCGGTAGGGCGGACCTCTTCCGGCCAGGAGTACTGGATCAGGCGTGGGTCGGCATGACCCGGACGCTGAGTTCCGCGTCGGCGGTTGTGTGGGCGGTGGTGGCGGCTTGCATGGACGAGCCGCCACCGGCCCGATCAGGTGCGGGTGGGAGGGGTAGGGGCAAGAAGCAACCAGAGGCGCCTCTGCATGGAGGACGGCGTAAGAGCCTCCCTGCGTGGTTGGTGGATGTGTCAGTGGGGGTGGGGGGAGGACTGGAGTTTGCGGCGGGGGGTGGCGCCGCGGCCACGGGCCGCGCGCCACCAGTCATGCATGTTGGCAGCCCAGCCCCCGCGGATTCAGAGGGGGACGGGCTGGATCAAGGGGGCATTGATGAGGCCATGAGGGAGGACAGTGAGGTCAGCGGGCAGGAGGGCGAGGTTGGATCGGAGGTGTCTGTGGGGGAGGAGTTCACGCTCACGCTGTCGGAAGGGGAGTCTGAGCCTGAGGAGGGGGGTGGCCCGTCAGGGGAGCGGCCGGTGGATTTGTCCAGTGGCAGGAAGGGGGTGGTGAGGGCGCCTGTCCCCAAGGGAAATGGCCCGGCCAAGGCAATATACCAGCAGGCGGGAGAGGTTCACCCGAAAGGGGGCCGCTCGGCCCCCCGCGGTAAACAGAGGGTTCCAAGGAGCCCTCCGGGCAGGACACGTGGTGTGCCAGGTGGGCACACATGACGGAGGAGGAGAAGATCCGTGACCAACGTCGCATAATTGAGGAATCTGAACAGGCATGGCAAAGTTTGTGCGCTGCCAAGGAGGCGCGGGCGAGAGGGGTGCATGGGGGCAAAGGGGCCCTGGCACCTGCGTGTAGGGCAGGAACTGGTAGAGGCCATGGCAGGGGGACCCCTGGGTTGCGGGATGAGTGGGTCTGGGTAGGGGGTCAGGGACTGCTCTGGCGGCGCAGAGACCTGGTGGCACTGGGGCCTCCCCGGGCGCAGACGGCTCAGGGGGCGGGAACAAGTCAGCGATGAGAGCTGGCAGAGGCAAGGGTGGGCCGCCGGGGAGCAAAACGGCCTCCAAACGCCGAGACGAAGCAGCAGGAGGGTCCACGGTGGTCTGCCCTCCACCGAGGGAGCACGCAAATGCAATTTTGGAGTGTGAGTTTGTACCTGGAGTGCGAGGGAAAGGTACGAAAAGAGTGGTGAGTGAGGTGCGGATAGTGGCAGCAGTGGAAGTGGATGAGGAACGGTTGGACTATGAGGACAAGGTTGAGACGTTGGAGGAAGGTAAGGTGCATGACGATGAATGTTGGGGGAAAGGAGGAGCGACAACAGACAGAATTGGTGTTTTCCAGGTGGCACAGGACAGAGCTGGTCGGATGGCCAAAGGGATGTCAGAAGCCGGCAGATGCCCGGAGGACGGAGCGCGGAGCTCCAACGACTTTGGCAGGTGAGGGCGCATGGTGGGATGCTTGGGACGAAGGTCCTAGAAGGGGGCCCAAGAAGACCTGCCGGTCGGTGGGTGTGGGGGATGGCTCTGTGCGGGATGGGGGGCCCTTGGGGAAACGGGCCCATTCCAAAGGATGGTAAGAAGCAGGTCGTGACAGCCAGCGCGCAGACAGACGCGGCGGAGGATCAGGGTGGGAAGGAGGATGGATCAGATAAGTTGAGGAAGAAGTTGCCTTACATGGATTTGGAAATGCCACTCGGGTCGCATTTGTCGGAAAAGAGAAAGGCCAGGATTTGGAAGCATGAGTATGTGGATGTTTTCAAACTTTTACATAGACAAATTCAGGGGAAGGAGGGGTCTAAGGAGGAGGAGTGGGAGTTGACCAGGCGGCCGAGGGTGTCTGTGACAATGGAGAATTGGACGTCAGCGTTCTTGATATACACGAGTATCTATTGCGAGAAGCATGCGGACAGGGCGATAGCATTGTTTAAATATATGGATGTGATACAGAAGGTCCAATTGCATTTTGGGGGCTTTGCCTGGTTGAGCTATGATGAGGAGTTTAGGGCCAGGATTAGTGTGAACCCGGACAAGCGATGGGGTGACATTGATCAGGAGCTTTGAGTGCAGTGGATGCCTTCTACACAGGCGGCGGCATCTACTCATATGGCGAGTGGTCTCACGATTGCGTACCGGCTTTTTCAGCCTCGTCCCTCCCAGTCTAGGGCAGGGGGTCAGGGAGTGTCCGGGGAGGTCAGGGAGTCAGGGAACGTGGACGGGGGCAGCTGGACAGCAGTGCAAACCTGGAAACACTGGGGCCTGCTGGAAATTTAATAAAGGTTTCTGCACACGACACCCATGTAAGTTAAAACACGAGTGCTCCAAGTGCGAGGGACGTCACCCGGTCACACAAGCCTTACGCTTGCCACACCTTCAGAACAGTGGAAGATTACCAAGGGTAGGGGAAAATCTGGGCCGGTAAACATCCTTTACAATGCAACTTTTACCACGCAGTGCCTTTACGACGCAACTTTTACAACGCAAACCATTACAACGCATTGCGCTGGGGGGCTCTCTAGGATAGGAAATAGGTTTCATTTACTATCCAACACCTTCCCTACTATCCACGGGGACTGGAGTTGGAATAGTAAATTAAACTATTCACTATCCGGCGTCCCAAAGCACTATGCGTTGTAAAGGCATGCATTGTAAAAAACGCATTGTAAAGGCATGCGTGGTAAAAGCATGCGTTGTAACGTCATACATCCATCTGGGCCTAAGGGCCCCTACCCCGGTTAAGGTGGAGGCCATGGGTCCATGGCTCTCTAGGCACCCTGATAGAGTGGCAGCTTTGAAAAATCATTGGGGGTTTGTGGAAGGATTTTGGATTGGCTATCAGGGTCCCAGGGAGAGGCTTTGGGCGGAGAACCTGCGTTCGGCGAAGGAATTGCCAGAGGTGGTGGCGAGCAAGTTGCGGAAGGAGGTCTTGGAGGGTAAGATCGCTGGCCCGTTTGACACGTGGACAATGTCGGACCTTATCATTTCACTACTGGGGGTGGTTCCCAAAAAGGAGCAAGGGGAGTTCAGACTGATTCACCATTTGTCGTGGCCTGAAGGGAGTTCGGTGAATGACTTCATCGCAGAGGAGGATTCCAGGGTGTTGTATGCGTCGGTGGATGATGCCGTTGGCTTGGTGAGGGCTTGCGGGAGGGGGGCAGAGTTGGCCAAATGTGATATCAAGTTGGCCTTTCGCCTCCTCCCCATTCACCAGATGGATTTTTCTTTGCTGGGCATGCAATTCGAAGGGGAAATGGTGCTGCCGATGGGTTATGCTATTTCTTGTGCACTGTTTGAGACCTTCCATTTCTTTTTGCAGTGGGCCTTCGTGGAGAGGAGTGGGAGAGGAGTGGGCACCGGCTGGTGTCGCACTACCTGGATGATTTCTTGTTTATCGGGAAAGGGCTGACAGGAGAGTGTGGTGTGGCCCTGGGACAGTTCCAGTTGTTGGCGCAGGAGTTTGGGGTTCCATTGGCGCCGGAGAAGACGGCGGGGCCTAGTTGTTGTTTGAGTTGGATTCGGTAGCGTGGCAGGCGCGTCTGCCAGTGCGGAAGGTGGCGGAGATGCAGGATGTTTTGAGACAGGTGATCGGTGTTCGCAAGATTGATTGGAGGTCGGTGCAGCGCCTGCTCGGTTTGCTGACTTTTGCATGCTGGGTGGTGAGGGCAGGGAGAACGTTCTGTAGGCACCTCGGCATGGTCATGTCGGAGCGGTGCTCCCTCATCACAGGGTCAGGGTCACGATGGGAGTCCGGTCGGACTTGCATGTATGGCTGGTGTTCCTGGAAGAATTCAATGGCGTGTCTCTGGATTTTGCGCATGACAAGATGGTTTGGCAGGTGCAGCTCTACTCTGATGCGGCGGGTGCAGCAGGTTTTGGAGTTTTTTGGGACGGGCGTTGGTGTGCAGAGCAGTGGCTGGCTCATTGGCTGCGACAGGGCAGGAGCATCGCGTTTCTCGAGTTCTTTCCCCTGTTGGTGGCGTTGGTGGTGTGGGGGCCGGAGTTCCGAAACCGGTCGGTTTTGTTCCATGTTAACAATATGACAGCGGTGGAACTGGTGAACAATCAGAAGGCAAAGGTTCTGCGAGTGCTGCGCCTGCTGCGAAGTTTCATGCTGCTCTGCTTGCGTTTTAATGTGCTTTTCCACACGCAACATGTGTCTGGGGCGAGTAATGAAATTGCGGATGCGTTATCTCGTTCGCAGTGGCAGCGTTTCAGGAGGCTGGCGCCGAGAGCAGAGGCTTGCAAGACCAAGGTGCCGGAGGATATCTGGGCCTGGGGGGAATGAGAGTGGTGGGTTTGGTCGAGAAATCTATAGCTGAATCCACGAGGCGAGCGTACAGGTTGGCATGGTCTGAGTTAGGTGCCTTTTTGGGTTGGAGCAGGGCTGCATGGGGGATGCCCCAGAGTGACTGTGAACGGGGGGTAGTGCGTTTTGTTCTGGATTGTATGGACAGAGGATTCTCACAGACTACAATAGCTGGCAAACTGGCTGGCATCCCGTTTTACAGCATGGTTTACTTGGGTTTTGATCCGGCCAAGGCGGATTTGTTGAGTCGAATGTTGAAAGGTTGGGGTCGCATGAGGTCAGGGGGGGGGGAGTTGCCGCGTGAAGCAATCACGTTTGAGTTGCTGACGAGAGTGCTGGGGGAGTTGCCCCACTGCTGTTATGATGATGGGGAGGTGGCGTTGTTCCGATTGTGCATGGTCTGGATGTTCTTCCGAGCATTTCGGGTGTCTGAGTTGTTGGGAGTGCGTGGGGCTCCGGGACGGTTGTTTGAGGATGTGAGGTTGGATGGGGCCCGGCTGGGTATATGGTTGGGTCGTTCAACGACGGACCAGACGGGTCGAGGCAAATGGGTGTGGCTGAAGGAGAGTGGGTGTGCGGGCATGTGCCCGGTGCGTGAGTGGACGGCCTTTTTGGGACAAGTGCAGAGGTCGGATGGAGAGATTTTCGTACATGCTTCTTTGAGACGCTTGACGTCCTTTCAGTTGTTGGCTGTGTTGCGGATGGCTTTGCGAAGGATTGGCAGGAATCCAGCGCGTTTTGGCACTCGTTTCGTATTGGTGCGGCTACGGCGGCAGCCGGGCTGGGTTGGTCATGGGAGGAGATTCGGAGAATTGGGCGCTGGAGGTCCCGCTGCTGCGAACGCTATGTGCGTAAATGAAGGAAGTCGGAGTCAGGGTAGTTGGGGGGAGGCTGCTGCGGTTGTGTTGCAGATCTGTTTTGCTGTGGTGTTAATCTCTTTCTCTTCGTAGGTTGCGTTCGGGGGCCAGGGGACAAGATGGTTACCTGGATTGTTGGACACACCTTTGTACACTGGGCCTCAAAATATGCGGACAGGCAAGTGTATGGTCGCAGCCTGGGCCTGTGGAGCAGTCATCACAAGGTCCATTGGTGGGGTAAAAGTGGGATGCATTGGGGCGATTTGTTGCCCTGGCTGACGAAGAAGGTGTCTCAGCTGGGTTGGCCGGACATGCTGGTTATCCACCTGGGAGAAAATTACTTGGTAAAACTGTCAGGAGTGTCCTTGTTACATTTGATGCAGAGGGATCTGGAGGCAATGAGGAGCAATCTGGCTGGCGCCTGTATTGTTTGGACAGAGCTTGTGCACGAAGGATCTGGAGGGGGGCACTTAAGCCTGCAGCCATTGAAAGGGCAAGGCGGAAATTGAATAGGGCGATGAGACTTTTTTGTGATGCTCACTGAATCAAAGTACTGGCACATGTTGGGCTCCGGCTTGAGGAGCCCCTTCTCTTCCGCGATGACAGTGTGCACCTTTCGCACATGGGAAATGCTTACTATCTAATGGAAATGCGGGATACCATCAGCCTGTTGTGGAACGAGCCTATCTGGTGTAGGTGAGATTGAGAGCGAAAGGTGCACGATTGGTGGGGCAGGTAACCGCCTTCCGGGGGTTCCCTGGGTGGCAGGACTTGGGAGGGGTGGGGAGTCCATGATGGGCAGAATCACCCTTCTGGGGAGGGGGTTACAGGGGCAGGATGGGGGGTGTGGTAGACGGAGGTGAGATGGCGGGAGATGCTGGAGGAGTATGAAGGTGAAAGGGGAAAGTGAATCGTATGCATGATGAGGTTGTGGTGTGAATTGGTGTGAGTAGTGGAGAATGTGAATGGATGATGTTTGGAGATCAGGATGTTGGGGGATTGTTAACTGTTATTGAGGTTATTTTGAAATTTGGTTGTCATACCTGTCCTAATAAATGGCCTTTTACGCTAAGTCATGCGTGGAGTGGTTATTGCGCGATGCGGCCCCCAGGGGAAGTGAGGTCGACAGACCAGTCTTCCCCTGGGGTGTTCACACGAGGCCAGGGCAGGCAGGTCAGGATAGGCTGGGGGGTGGGCTTAGGAGTGGGGACCTAGGGAGGGTACTTAAGGGGACAGGGGAGGAAGTCCTTCCTCTTCCTGTCCCCGGTGCCGCAGGGTAAAGTTAGTTTGTCCGCCCTCCCACCCTACAGAGTTTTGGGAGTGGGGTATGGGCTACTTGTTGGTTTGCTAAAACTGTTTCGGCGTGCCAGTTTAGGACGGGTTGACACAGGGAGGGTGCATGCAGGACTTGGGAGGGGTGGGGAGTCCATGACGGGCAGAATCACCCTTCCGGGGAGGGGGTTACAGGGGCAGGATGGGGGGTGTGGTAGACGGAGGTGAGATGGTGGGAGATGCTGGATGAGTATGAAGGTGAAAGGGGAAAGTGAATCGTATGCATGATGAGGTCGTGGTGTGAATTGGTGTGAGTAGTGGAGTATGTGAATGGATGATGTTTGGAGGTCAGGATGTTGGGGGTATTGTTAACTGTTATTGAGGTTATGTTGAAATTTGGTTGTCATACCTGTTCTAATAAATGGCCTTTTACGCTAAGTCATGCGTGGAGTGGTTATTGCGCGAAGAGCACAAGCCCAAGTCCTGCGGGAGTGACCCATTTAGGTCTGGGTGTGGCTTGAGGTCGCTTGGTGTGCCTTATTTTACATTTGGAATTTTACATGGCAGCCTGCTAGATTTGGGCTTTACTCCTTTTTAAGCGTTTTAAGCATTAAAAAAGCCCTCTCATGAAGCTTCTCTTTTACGGTCCTCACCTCTGCTAATAACAATTCATGTGGTTTTGCGGTATCTATGTGCACCACCAAACACATTCTGTTAAAGTCATAGGAGCACATAGATAATCGTGCTCTATCTCTATGTTTAGACGGTACGTTTTGACCTTAAAATTTGGGCTCCAGTGCTACTCCATCCTTCATCAATTTTCCACAGAGCCTCGCCCTCACACCCACCCACCCCCATTTTTGGTCCTTTGGCTCAGGGGGGTTGTGGTTTTGGTTGCAGTAGTATTGGAGGGATCGCTCTGGTACAAGAGAAAGAGAGGACGTGACTTGGCTGGGGGTTGCTTAGTAGGAGCAGCAGAACATAAGCAGCACATAAGCAAAACGTAACCAGCAAGCAACCAGTAGCAAGTAGGGAACCAGATGCTGTCTTTGTGCGCACAGGTTTTGATTGCTCCAGCAGCAATTCCTGTCTCTTCCCAAGTCTGCCCACGGTGCTGTACACAGGCCTTTCCCTTTTCAGATATCAGACTATATTGCTTCGGACCCACTTCGTCCTTTCAACCAAATATATAATGTTCAATGTTCAAACTATCAATTAATGCATACTATCCATCACTATTTGCACAGTCCTTAAGGGGGCTACATTGATAAGTGAATTAGTTTAATGTGTATTGTAATGAAATAGATTAAAAAGATGGTGATCAGTAAAAAGAAAATGATGGTCCAGGAATTCACACAGAAACATCTAAATTGGATGCCAAGGCGAATTAGATTGGAACAGTTCAAAATACATGAATATCTGAGATGTAAAATAATGAGCAAGTGAACGTGACAGAATAATTTCAAGAGATGTGTGATTTGTAAAACCGCAATGACAGGAATGTTGGACCGACTTGATACGTTTGATGGAAATCGGAATGTTCTATTGAACATTTCTTTCTTTTTAAAGTTGTACCACTGGCCTTATTTGAATCTCAAGTCAGAGAAGGAGAAAAACGTGGCGAGAAATTACTTGGTCAAATTCAAGGTACATTGCTGAGATCGGAAGAGGCTTTACCACAAAGTGTTCCTATTTCAGAATGGAGATAGGCCTTATCAACACCTCTCGTTAGCATGTGTGTAATTCTCTCGATCTGAACTCATTATAGATAACCAGCGGAATCTGGCCTATTCGGTTGGATGAAAGAAACATTGTTAGAATGCTGCACCAGGAGCGGTGATATTAGTTATACACTAAAAGCACAAAAAGCTTTTGAATCAAACAGTGTATGTGCAAAAATGGAAACTAACATGGTGGCATCACTGACCCCGATACGTTTATGGTCTTGCTGAAATAGACATTTGTAGCAGAGGTAATAATACTAATTGTGTGGACTTGAGAACAGAGCCACACATGAGAGCAATGCTAGGCATAAAAGTAACAACCTTTAAACAGGGATTGAATGTGGGAAGTTTGAAAGAGTGAAAGTTATTAATCTAGGGTAAGTAGAATTCAGTGACAGCAGATCATCTTCTAACATATTGCATGTTGTTTAGTAATAAGCAAGTGTGAATTATGATCGAACTAAAAGCTGTCTAAAGTTGAAATGCACAAGACCTTTTTGTATCATAAGGTATCAAAAGACTTGGATCAAATATGTGTGAATATGGTGTATGTGAGGTTAAAGGCTCCATTACCACCTTGTTAGTCTTCCTCACCTCATGAATAACAAAGTGAGCTTCAGCTCCACACCAGAACCCTCCAAAGTGAATAGATACCCTCCCATGCCTCCCATCCCTTCCCAATATGGCTGATCCATGACACCCTTGACCTCTATAAGAGGTGGGCGGCCCAACCCTTCAACCTGTTTTATTGCTTCTGTGCACAATAACTCTCCAGTTGCGCCGTCAGGTAAGTGGTTCATGCTGTAGCAGGTACATGGGTCTGTGTTTGGCGGTCCTGCTCTAGCGGATCCTAGGATCTAGGACCTCATCCATCCTGTTTCTAGAGGGCCGGTTAGGCTCTGCCGTAGCGATCCAAGAGTCTGCCGGGGGGTGACCCGAGTGGCCCGGGGCTCATTATTCGGCCTCCTTAGTTCCCCGGCCACGTTGGCTTGGTCTCTGCTGTGTCTAAGGGTGGCTTCTTCCTGTATCTCTGCAGCTGCGGTGTCTTAGCGACAGACTGAACTTGGTCTGCCATTGTGGGGGCCGGCGATCTGTGTTTCAGGCCCGTGCCCCCGTTTGCTTGGTCTCACAGGGGCCTGGCATGGTTTCGCGCCGACCGCTTGCCCCTCGAGGGATTTGCGGTGGTCAGCTGCTGTGCTTTGCTTCTGTTTCCCTGACGCTTACTGGCTTGGATGGAGCTGGTGCCGGCGTGGAGTGCGGGTTGCTCTGGCCTCTCTGGCTTCCCGCTTGTTTTGGGTTGCCTGGCTACATGGGCTTGCAGCTGTGGAATGTCTCTCCCCCTGCTCCCTGCATGCGCTCCAACCTGTGCCTTTGTCGGGCTCCTAGTCCTCACCTCTGGCCGTCTCGCTGCTGAGCCTGCTTCACAGGGGATGTCGCTACTTTTTTTGTGCTGTGGGCTGGTGCACGGGACATGCTGAAGCTGCTTATTGGCTGTCGGCCATTCCCGGGCGCTTTGCGGCCCAATCGGTCTTCTGGGCTGGGGTGCTGCAGAATGGCTTGGAGCTTGCTTAGGGTGGATCTTTGCGCTGCGGCAGTGCAGATGGTGTCTGACCTACTCCTGGAACGGCTCTTGGGCTGTGGGGCTGTTTAAGGCTCCTGCGTGGTGTAGTTGCCAGCAGGCATCCCTGTTTGGAGGCTGGCCGTGGTTGAGATTGCACTGTTTCTCCCCTGTCTGTGCTGATGCACTTCCAGGCTCCCCTTCCACTTCCTGCTCAGTTCCTGCCCACCCTTCTCCTGCTTCTCTACCAGGGTTGGGGGCCGGAGCAACCCTGTCTAGGATTCTTGCCTCCTCCCCCCTCGGTGCTCAGGGCTCTGGGTTTGTTTGCTGTGCCGGCCTTTGTCTCAGGTCACGCTGCTGGCTCGGGTGGAGCGGAGCCACTCAGGCTTTTGGCTGCCCTGTGGGGCATTGGCTCTGTTGGCCTGTTCTCACATCACTCATCATTGTTGCCGCGGGGGCGCTCCTTTCTCCACCATGACGATTTTGTATGATGCTCCCTATACTTGTTCCTCCGTCCTGGGTGCGTGTCTGGTGGGTGCCTGTTCTGCCCATGGACACCCAGCACACTTTGGGCTTCTGATGGTGGTGATTGGGGGGCTTCTGTTTGGCTTTGGGACACTTTAGCTTGTTTCTGGTCTCACTTGCTCCGCCTTTTCTTGGGTCTGCTGTCTTGGCTGTTTTCTCTTCTTTTTGCTGCGGCTTTGAGTTGCGCGCCTCACTCTGTGTTTCCTGGGGTTGTTTCATTCTGGCCGGTCTGTAATCCCTTTCCTGCTCTGCATTTTGTGCGTAGGGGTGTCTGTTGGGGGTGTCGGAGGTGCTTTCCAGTTTCTTCTGTGTGGTTGCGGCTGTGGCAGTCCACTTTTGATATCTGCATACCTTTTGTTTCCCCAGACTCTCGCCCGCTCCGTACTCCGGTCAGTTTGCCTGCTGGTGCGCCTTTCCTTTGGCTTTTTCCATTCGCATTTTTTCATCCCTGTTTGGTATGTGTCTTTCTGAGTTGTATGAGTCTTTATGAGCCTACGACCATTCCACCCTGAAATAACCTGCTTTTGTCTGCTCTCAGAAGTTAGGCAGGATTGGGCCTGTTTAGTACCTGGATGAGAGACCGCCTGGGAATTCTGGGTGCTTTAGGCTATACTAGTTGTTGCCAAGGAGCTTTGGCTCAATGGTATGTCTTGTGCCTTTGGTGGCACGAGCTCTCACAGGACATGGGTTTGACTCCTGCCAATTTTTTAGGTCTCTGTCTATTGCCCTGAAGGTTGTGTGTTCATAGCCTGGTGTTTCACTGGTTGCGGCTTCTGAGACAAAATTGTAGGGGTGGATGTGTGCGTTTTGTCGCTGTTTTCGGTTCCGTGTCTCTGGCAGCCCTCAGGTCAGGGGACACGCGTATCTTGCATGCTGCCTGTGTGGCTCTGGGTTCCCATTTCTCCTCTGTGGTTTTTCTTTCCCCGTCCTTTGGTGGTTGGGGGTGCCGGGGTTGAGTCTGCAGGTGATCCCTTGGCTTCTCTTGGTCTGTGGACCGTGCTGTATCTTTTTTTTTTGCCCGGGTGCTGTTGGTCCACGGGTTCTGTTCTGCCAGTGATGGTGTCTCTGCACTTCGGACCACTCTGGGTTAGTTGGTGGATTCCTCTACGTCAGGGGTCTTCCTTTCTGCTGTCACCTTCTCGGGTGGTTTTGGCAGTTGCTGGCCGGTGGCATTAGGGTACGGCGTTGTGTTCCCGCTCTGTGCTGGGTCATGCCTATGACCATTCCACCTTGATAGCACCTGCTGTTGTCTGATCTCAGGTGTTGGGCATGGTCATCCCTGGTTTTTACCTGGTTGGTTAACTTCCTGGGGGTCCATGGTGCTGTAGGCTATGTTCACCTGCATCCGGGTTGCTGCACCCTTTCTGGGCATTGTTGGCCTTTCTTTTGCCGGGTCTGCAGTTTTACCCAGCTCTTTGGGGTGATTGTGTTCGGTTCTGGACGGATGTGTGGGGACAGTGGCATTGCCACCCTGCCTACGTCGGTTCCCAATGGCTCTCTGGAGTTATGCCTTGTCAGGCCTGCTTGGTTCCTGGATTTGGGTCTGCCTGGCATTCTGGTGTACTGTTGGCTTTTGGTAAAGGCTACCTCGTTGTACTGGGGGTGGTGAGGTTTACTTCCTTTAGCTGCTTGCATGGGTGTTTCTTTCCTGGCCTGGGGTGCAGGTGTTGTCACTCGGGCAGTTTGTCTCCCGGGATTAGTAGTCGGCGTGGGGATTTGCCTGCACAGGTTCCTTCTTCCCGTTTCTACCATCTCACTGGCAGTGGCTGTGTTCCGTCTGTTGCCAGCCCGGCTGGGTGCCCAACGGGGGTTCTCTTTGTGGTCATGTGCTTGGCTCGCCTCCCTCACTTCTGCCCTCTCCTTCCATGTCTGGGTCGCGATGGCTGGGTGCTCGGTCATTTGGTTGGCCAGGTTTTCTGCTTCCGCCTTGTCTCTCTTTCCTTTGGATCAAGGAGCTATAGCTCATTGGTTAGTCTTGTGTCTCTGGTGGTACGGGCTCGCACGGCTCAAGGGTTCGGACCGTGCCAGTGCTTTCATAGACTCCCAATGTGGTGAATGTTCCTGCAAGGTTTGATATTCTTCTTCTGTGCGAGTTTTGCTGGAAAGGGGTATTGGTTCTGTTGCTGTGATCCCCGGCTGCGGTTCCTCTCAGGTGGGTGGTGTCCATCCTGGAGTGCTGGGAGTTCTCGGTTCTTCTGTTCCCTTTGCGGGCCCTCCACTTTTGGTGGAGGTTCTGCATCTTTTTCTGCCTTGTTTGTTGGGGGCTCCAGTCTTAGCCATGCTCCCTGACAGTGTTGGAGTCCCTTCGGGGCTCCTGTTTCCCGGCTACTCTCTGGCTTGTTTTCTCGCCTTTGGGGGTCTTTTTCTCATTGGTGTATTTCTGCGGGATTGAATTTTTTCCCCGTCTTTCCAGTTTGGGAGTTTCTTTTCCTGTCTGATGGACTTTGCCTTGGGCATGGTTCCATCAGCTCTTCGGGTTCGGTGGGCGAACTTCCGGGTGTTCCACGGTCCTTGGCAGGCCTTTTGGTTCCTTAGTGGCGTGGTTGCTCCACTGTTGTTGTCTGCTGTGTCCTGTGGCTATGCTTTCTATACCTGGGGTCCTCAGTTGGTATGGCGGGCCATTTTGGGGGTCCGTTTGACCCTCTAGTTTTCCTGGCCTTCTCGTTCCTCACCTGGCTGGTGGGGTTTTTGGTGGCCTTCATCTTTGCTGGGTAGATTGGGAAGCTGGGTCCTACTGCGCTCCTCTCAGGTCTGGCAGGTCCTGCCTCTCCCTTTGTGCTTAATTGAGGTCCTGCATTTCTGCCCTGGGTCCCTTTCGTTGTCGGCTGTCCCCGTGGCGTTGTTTCTTTTCCCTCCGGTAATTATGTCTGGGGTGTTTTCTGCTCTCGCTGTTTGGTTGCATGCCATGCGGTGTTGCTTTGTTTGCGGCAAACTGGGTCTTTTTTTGCTGTTGTGTCCACTTGTTTGTCACTTTTGGTCCAGTCCATTCTGGTCCATTGCCTTCTCCACCTTCCCTGTGTTGGTGGGTGGCGCAGCCTCTCTTACTGGCCTTTGTGTCATGGGGTCTGTGGTGTTGGCCCTGTTTCAGGGGCATGTCCTAGGGCCACTGCATGTCTCTTGGTCATTGTTTCTGGTGGGTCTCCACTGCTGGTTTCTGTAGGGATACCCTTGGTCCTCTCCGCACCTGTTCTTGGTTCACTGCCAGGTGGTGTTGGGTGGTCCTTCTGCGGGGGGGCTTTGCTGGGTGGTTCTCCGGGCTGGGTTTCCCGTCTCTTGTAGTGCTCACTGTCTGTGCTTCCTCTTGGGTGCTGTCCAGCTGTTTTTAACTTACTACGCCTTCTTGTTTGGCCTTGTCCCTTTGTCTGTGGTTTCTTGTGAGTTTTACATGAAGCCGCCTGGCTTGGGTATGTGCTCACTTCGTTGGCGAGGAAGACTAGCGAGGAGGTTATGCCCCGGTTATTTACCGGTAATCTTCATTACTCTGAGTATAGTCTTACTAGCCACATGAGTTCCCATACCTCCCTCCCTGTCTGGCTATCAGCTTCCTGTTATGGTTGGGAGATTCAGGTTGAAGGGTTGGGCCGGCCCACCTCTTGTATAGGTCAAGGGTGTAATGGGTTGGCCTTATTGGGAAGGGATGAGAGGCATGGGAGGCTAACTTTTTGCTTTGGAGGGTTCTGGTGTGGAGCTGAAGCTCACTTTGTTATTCATATGGTGAGGAAGATTATACTTGGAGTAATGAAGATTACAGGTAAGTAACCAGGGCATTACTCTCTGTTTATGTTGCAAACTGCTTCTCATTTCCTCATACTGGCAGACACAGGAGACCAATGTCTTAATTAATGTCATGAGACTCTTGGCTCTACCTAATTGTGTGTGTTGTTCACCAATAGAATGCTAGATTTTGGTCCATCGAAATATGATCATCGCTTTGATGTGGGTAAGTGACACTCCTTGTGTTTGCTTTGTGCACCCTAAGTTGGCCCTAAGTTGGCAGGGTATGCCCAGACGTGGGTCCCTTGCTCACTTTGCCACTGGATTCAAGCTAGCCTAGCTGATGAAAGACGTTACCCAGAAACCAGTCCCAGGATGCTTGTTTTCAGTTCATGGAAGACTTTGCTTGTAGTTATCTGGCTGGACTGTTCCCATGAGGCACAGGGTCTAGACTGATTTACATATAGCTGGGTCTGAACTGAGGTGGCATAGTGAGCTAAAGAATGATGATGGATTCAACCCGGATCTGTGACTGGGTGTGAGTGTCTGAAAAGATTCAGTGCTCCGTCTATCACCTCCTTGTGTTTGCTTTGCTGGCACTAAGTTGGCAGGGTATGCCCAGATGTGGGTCCCTTGCTCATTTTGCCACTGGATTCAAGCTAGCCTGGCTGATGAAGGGTACTACCCTGATACCGGCCCCAGGGTGCTTGCTTCAGGTTTATGGACGACCTGGGTAGGCAGTTCGGGCTAGACTGTTCCCATGAAGCATAGGGTCAAGACTGAATTGCATATAGCTGGGTCTGAACTGAGGTGGCGAAGTGAGCTAAAGAATGATGACGGATTTAACCCAGATCTGTGACTGGGTGTAAGTGTCTGAAAAATTTCAGTGCTCCTTCCATCATCTCCTTGTGTTTACTCTAATGACCAGGCCTTAATACTAATAATGATTGATGACAGCTGCTGATAATAGCAAAATGTACAGATTTTTTTTACCTGAAATTCATTATGGTCGCCACCTACTGGTTCACCCTGGTAAATCTGTTTATAATGCCATGACTGGACCACCTGTGACCCTTGATAGTTTCTCGTGTGTAAAACCAAGTTGCGTACATGAGAGATGGGTGCAACTGGGATGCGGCCCCATGGATACATGTAGCTGCTAAGGTTGTAGGGTACTCATTTTGGGTGGTGATTGTTAATGCTTATTCTGTCCCTTGCCCTGCACATTACCCAGACAGTTGATCTGACTCCCCTTCTATACGGAGCCTTTTGAAAAAGCAGGAGATGCACTCTGGCTTAAATTATCAACAGAGAAAGGAGCAGGAAGAATCATTTATTGAGGTGGTCTGGGGCTAAGCAAATAAAAAAAATCAGCATATGACCTGACCTTCAAAACAGTGGCTAAAGGCAAGGTTAAGTCTGCTGACCATATCCAGATATAAAAGGGGACCTCCAAAATACCCCCAAACTCTGTTTTCTGCAGTAGGAGGGAAATTGTCCCAGCAACAGCAACTGATTTATCAGAACATTTCTCTTCAAGCATTCCACAGTCAGATAATGCCAGATCCAAAGTGGCTTGTTGCCATGGAGCTGAAAGACACCTCAAGCAAACATTTGCTCTTTTAGGATTACATTGGTTGCCTATTAAAATTTTGGGTTAACATTGAACTTGACCTCTCCATGACTGTATATAAGCTTCCCTACGCATTATATATGGGGTACACCTTTTACTTGAAGAAAGCTGTGTACACCCAGCAGTGTAAGGGAAGATCAAAGACTCAAAATCTGGCTATTTTTCTTTCCCTACATGGGGAACTTTATTTTCTAATTGGAGGGCACTCTTCTTGGTTTGGAAAGATTCCTCAACAGAGACCAAATGGGGTATTATTATGACGTCCCAGGGTAGTTTGACTTTGGTAGTGGCCTTATGGACTAACTTTAATGACTGTCTTTTTGGGACATAGAGAGCTGTCTCTGAATGAGATACCTTGAGTCTGAGAACTCCAACAAACATCCAAAAATAAACATGTTAGGTAGGGCCATACCTGCTTCTGACAGAAGGAGCTGCTGCAGCTTGGCAGATGTTGGAAAAGGCCCTTTTTACAGGGTTATTCCCAAACCTTTTGCTTAGTCCTCCTATTTTTTCCTGACCTGTGTTGTTGGCTATAGGACTCTGGGCACTTAACCACTGCTGATAAGTGCTAAAGTGCATATGCTCTCTGTGTAAATTGGTATTGTGATTGGTTCTCCCTGATTGACATATTTGATTTACCAGTAGGTCCAAGTAAAGTGCACTGAGTGTGCCAGTGCTGGTAAATCAAATGCTACTAGTGGGCCTGTAGCACTGATTGTGCAACCCACATGAGTAGCCTTGAAAAGATGTATCAGGCCTGCCACTGAGATGCCTGTGCGCAGTTTGTTAACTGCCATGTCGACCTGGCAAGTGCATCCACTTACCCGGCCCTAACCTTCCCATTTCGTACACATGGGACCACCCTATGGTAGGCCCAAGGCACCCCCCTGGGCAGGGTGTAGAGTATGGGAAAGGTAGAACATGTACTGGTGTGTGTAACATGTCCTGATAGTGAAATAATGCCAATTTAGTTTATCACTATTGACAGGCTATCTTTCCCCATAGAACAGAACGGGGAATGCTTTGTAACATTCTACAAGCATATCTTCCCATAGGGATCATATGGAAAAATTGACTTTGATATCCCTGAACTCAGGATTCAATAAAACATATTTTAGTAAAGATGGTTTTTAAATGGTGTGTTTGAAAATAGCATTTTTACAAAGTGGCTATTTTCTTGTAAAACCATCCTGTGTGCCTTTACCTGTTTGTGGATTGAATGTCTGGTTTCAGTGTGACAGAGACAGAGGATGTACGTTCCCTGTAGACATCCCCTGGGGGAGTTGAAGTATGCCTGGCCCTTCCTGGAGGACTCAGCCCTGAGCTGAATAGACCCTGGCTGCATATAGAGTAGTGGAAGGAGATTTGCCTTGCACCTGAACGGAGCCTGCCTTTCTTGTACAATGCTGTCTCCACCTCCTGTGGTCATGCTGCACCACTGAAAGTAGAGCTGGTTTGAAATGGGCTCAGAGCCTTCTGCACGAAGAGAACAAAGACATTTTGGTGTATGAGTATCAGACCCAAAACCCCAGATTGTAAATAATTCCTGGAATACAAGAGGAACCTTTGCCTAGGAGAAGAGCTTGAGAGACTGAGGAGAAGTACTGCCCGTGTGTCTGGGGTTAGCATGCAGTAGCTGTTTCTGCCAAGGAAAGGAGAAGGACTTTGCTTTGTGCTATATCCCCTGCTGGAAGGAGATCTCCAAGGGCCTGAAGTGAACTGACCTTCAATTCTGAAGTCTCAGGGACACTAAGACTTCACCCCCAGCTCCCCTGAACTCTGCTGCTGTGAGTTCTAGCCTGCCAAGAGGTGCCTGTGCCAGTTTTGGGCCTCTGGAAGTTGTTGCTCCTGTTTGGGACCTGAAAGAAAGAAGAAATGTGAAGAACTGATATTTTCTTGATGCATATCTACGGCATAAGAAGAATTTCCACGCATCGCTGTGCCACTGAGAAAACCCCCACAGCACATGTTGCTGCTGCAAGAATCAACGCATCAAGGGATCGCGGCTGAAGAGGACCGACGCAGCACAGCTCGATGCCGCTGCATCGATCACAGATGCTTCCCGGAATTCCACGCATCATACCTGTGCAGCAAGTTTGTCAGATGCATCACCCACGGACCGGAACCGTCATGAAGAATCAACCCATTACTCCCCATTCAGACCGGATTCGGTGCAACGCTTCCTTTGCGCGCAGTGAGATTGTCGCATCGCCTTCCCAAGGTTTCAGGAATGTAGCATCTCTTTCTTTTGATGATGTTGCAGCTGTTTGGCTTGTGAACTTTGCCACATCTACAGGTGCTTTGGTGAAATGTCACGCATCCATAGTTTTCTCTGGTACAAGTTCTTGAAATGTTTTGAAAATCATATTTTATTTTGGTTATGTTTAGTTTAGATGAAGATATTCTATTTTTCTAAACTGGTGTGGTGTCCGTTTGTGGTGTTTTCACTGAGTTACTGTGAGTGTTGGTACAAATACTTTAAACATTGCCTTTGGGATAAGCTTGTCTGCACATGCCAAGCTACCAAGTGGGTTAGCAGGGATCATCAAAAGTGTGTATCCCCCTTAGCCTGACTAGAAGAAAGGGTACCTATTTTGACAGTCACCTACCTCTGCCAACTAGAGAACACCATTACTAACAGCAGACCTGAATTATTTGTGTTCTGATTTCTTAAGTCTCTTTTCCTAGAGTAAATGCACATGACAATTCCAGAGTTGAGCATGGAAATTGTGTGTGGATTCTTCTAGGCTTTGGGTGAGGGGAGCATTTAGCACTGCTACTGCTGTGCTAAAGGCAAAAGATAGTCCTGCCTCTGGGAGGGTGCAAGACAGTTTGAAGATACCTTCACCAGCCAGGTGGAGAAGTAGTGGTTGTTTCTTATTACTGTCAGCTCCAGAATATTTCAAAATATTTAACTAAGGCTTTCAAGTAAGGTGATTGAGGCGACGGGTGTGCCAGCCAGCTCAAATAATGAACTGAAGGAATGGTGGAGAGCACCACAGAGTAGGTACCTCAACACTATGGCCCTCATTACCATGGCGGTCAGATAAGCAAGAAGGTTTGGGGGGCACCACATATGCCCTCTTGGCCCCATAGCGGAGGCCCATGGACGATGAGGACTCTGCTAGTGGTTCCCAAAGTCCCTTATTGTCTGCCTTTATATGGCGGTGGGACTGCCATGTAAAAACAGAGGGTAAGGGATCTTCTAAACCCTACCGTGGTGCCTCTACAGGCACCTCTTACATTGTAGGGATTAGGCTACGTCTGCCTCACTGACTGGCTCCTTGAGCCTGTCAGAGGCAGCGGTCTTTCCCCCCACCCAAATCGCTCCAATCACCAGTATCTTAATCTGACAGTTGGAGGATACACTGGATGTCAGTTGCGGTCCGCTCACCATCCTAATGAGGTCCAATGCTCTAAACTATATTTCACTAGACAGTGCCAGCCAAGCGCTTTCACACACTATGGGGGTTATTAGGATTGTGGAATTTCCGCATCCTCTGGGCCGGCGGAAGCCACCGCCGGCCCGGAGGATGCGGAAAATCCGCAGCGGACCCACCAAAGACCCACCGCCACATTAGGATGGCTGGAGGGTCCTGGCTTCCGTCCGCAGCTTTTCCGCCGCGGCTGGCTTACAACCGCGGTGGAAAAGCTCTAATATGGTGACGGTGTCTATCAGACACCGTCCGCCATATAGGATGGCCTGTTTCAGATGCTTTTCCGCTGTGGGTTTTCCGCCGTGGAAAAGCATGTGTAACTTCACTGCGGGGGCCCGTTGCGGGCCCCCTAGGTGAAGGGGGGGTGGGGGTGCACATGGGGGGTACCTATGGTACCCCCCTGCATTTGTATGCAGAAAGCGGCAGGCACCGGGCGGTGCCTGCCTCTTTCTGCATACAAATGCAACACCTACATTTTTAACATTGCCGCGGGTGCAGCTTGAAGCCGCACCCGCCGCAATGTTAAAAATAGAGGATGTGACCGCCAGGGTGGCGGTCACATCCTAATTGCACAGGAGGGAACTCCGCATGCCATGCAGAAGTTCCCTCCTCCTCTGGGGTCGCGGACGGACGCAAGTCCGTCCGCGATCCTAATGAGGCCCTTTGTGTGGGAAAAATGATCTACAGTGAGAGTTGTACTTGAAAGGTGTGCAGATGATAATGAAGAAAAATAAATTTACTAAATGCCCCCAAAGCCAAATCTGGTATGCCAAAGTTCAGCATGATGGTGGGTGAGGCATGGTAAAGAGACAGGTGAGGTCCATTGACCAAATTTGGTTTGCACTACAAGAGGCACCTTATGCGAAAGTTTTTCAGAGAGCGGATGAAGATGTTGAGCCGTGCTCTTTGGAGTGGGGCTTCACCAAGTAGGGCAGTGAGTTTGATGAGGTCAGAAGTGAAGAGGCCACGTGTGTGTAGACAGTGCAAACCACTCTCTGCTGTCTTGGTTCTGCGGTTTGTCATGTACAGGGTGTCAGTGGTGTGTGAGTCTGTAGCTGTTGGGGTTTTGCGTGGCATTGATGGGCTTGGGTACATGAGCAGCAGACCGGTCCTCCATCACAAGTCCTATGTTGGAAGCCTGCTGGGGTTATGACAACACAAGCTGTCCATACTGTGAACTTTTGATCTTCGGAAGTGCCAAGGAGTTCCAACCAACAGTTATTTATTTACTTTTTCACCTAATTGCAAGTAAACCAAACTTTTACCTGAATGAAAAGTGGACTACTTAAACATGGTAAAACATGCTTTCAGTGGGAGCACAAACATCACAGTAATAAAGTTACGTATAAGTGTATGCTTTTGTTGTTTAGGATGTTTCCCGCTAATCTCATTATAGGGTCAATAAATTGGGATTGCAAACCTTTCATCACTGCAGGGACTAAGGGACAGCTAGGAATCCTTCTTCCTCTTAATGCAATGCTCACTATTTTCTTTGATTTCACGGTTTGGGTCAAAATTAGCATGGTTGATACAGCTGTTCGTGGAAACAATCCCTACTAGTGCTTTACTGCAAAACAATACTGTATATGGAAAATAACATACTCTGCTTTGAGTTGCCCCAGTGGTGCTGTAACTATTTTCAAAGTGTATGTGGTGGCCAGTGGTCCCATTTTGCCAAAGTCATATAGAATCCGTACACATAGCAAGGAAGTATAGAAACTAACAAACGTTTTCCATATGAAAATGGTCACATTTGTGGAATATTATGAGTACTTGTTTTTCCTTCACAGCACATTTAATACATGAATTCAACATAGTACAATACATCTTTATGGAGTGCATGCTTTCTCTGCTAATGGCCACTTCACAACGAAAAATCAGTGTAAACACCCGGTGGAAGGCCAACTCAAAGTTTTACTGAGCTAAGAATAAGTTATTAATTGTTTGCTAGTTACTGTTAGATCTACAATGTTGTCCTCAGTTGAAACCTGAATGGACTCAAGAGATTCACTTAGAGCTCTGCTCTTCATACCCAGATTTTCTCTGTTCTTTGTTGTATACTCAGAGTGTCTCGGAAATGTGCTACTTGAATAATGCTTACTTGTCTGGGTACCCTGTTATTGATAATACCTAGCCCTCTTCAATGTTATGTTGTTGATCACTGATAGGCTCCCTCAAAATTAATTCCTGAGAATGTCTCAAATCCAGTCAAACGTTGACTTTCAGTGGTACCTAACTTGTGACCACCTGATTAATTGTTCAAATTCTTCCCCATCTAACATATCGCAGGAGATGCAGCTCAAAAGGTGTAAGCAGTCAAGGAGAAGCATTATGTAACCATTTGGAAACCTGAACAACCATAATGAGAATTTTTGTGAACAACATAAAAGTAGTGGAAGGGAAAAATTGAGCAACCACATATACAATAACATCATATGTGCTGTATATAGAAAAATAATAACAAGAGTGACGCTGCATTCATTTTAAAAATGACGTATCGTGTTAGTGCTGTGTGTTGGTATACTGACCTCCAAATATTCTTTCATGGAATATTGGCCATTAAAATATGAGTTGCAGGCTTCACTCAAAGAATGCAGTACTATACAAAATGACCTCACAATTCATGGTCACATCGTCCATGGTCACACTCCTTGGTCATAATCCATGATCATCAGCTACCAAGTTTCATGTTTATCTGCTTAAATAAGGCATTGTTATCTCTGCTATATATCATTTATCACATTATGTCAATATTTTGTTTCCACACATTGAAACTAATATTGAGAACTGGCTTTTGTTCAATAAAGAATATTTTTTAATGCTTCCTGTCTTTTTTATGTAAAGTGAGCAAAATGTACTAAAAAGATTCTGCATATTTTTGTGCTGTGAATTTATGATAGTCTATTTTTTTATTTAAACCATTTTTTTATTCCTTAGGAATATCCAGAGTTTTCCAGAGCTCTTATCCAGATAATGCAGACAGTCACCCTAATAGTGTGCAGGCTAGTGCAACGCTCTCTTCTAGAGAATACCTAGTCACTCTGAGCTTTGTGTCTTGATAATATCCTAAAGAAGCAAGACATCTGCTCTCAAGAAAATCAGGGTGACTTATAGCTCTGCTTTTCATGGTACATAGCTCTACACTGTTCTGCTGAAACAATCCTGAGTTACTGAGAGGACTGCTCCAACCAGTACCAGGGTCATTAACTGCTTCCTTCCTGATTCATCACTGCTCCATTACTGATTCACCTGAAGTTCAGATCTTGTTGACAAACACTCAAGATTTAAGCTTATTTAATTTTGATATAGGACTTGTAAGAAAGCCAACAAAATGATGCAACATTAACCACAATACCATGTAAAATATTACAGCCAATAGATATAAACCCTCCAATAATTTGGGCTACAACATTAGAAAGAAGGATGTAGACTCATTCATAGAGGCTCCTCCTAACATCCAGAAGTCGTAACAAAGCTCTGTGGTGCTAGCATGGAAAAACAGCATCTACACCACAGTTAAAACCACAATGTACCTTTACAGAATAGTCTTAACCATGCTTTAGTCTTTTCCATGCAGGTTTTAACAACTACTAGGGGCCTCATTACATTATTTGTTGGCTCGCAACCAACGGCCGTCAGTTGGGGTCCGACCATCATCTGGTGCCATGGTCCGACCGATGCAATATGATAAGCAGTGGTCGGAGGCAGTGGGAGGAGGGACTGATGTTTCCAACAAGCTCAAGGAGCCTCAATGACCATTGGGGGAATGTAAAACCCTACAATAGGTTAGTGTATGCTCAGGCACCGCCATAGGGATTACGCTGTCTTTTTCAGACAACCTTTCTATGATGATCCAACCGCCATAGAGAGCTGTCAGAAATAAACTTTGAGGCCCCTAGCAGGGCCCAACCCCCTGGGGCCTATGTTATGTTGCCTCTGGGGCACCCGTGGTGCTCCCGCAAACATCCTTGCACCGTTTGCTAGTCACCCCATGGTGCCTGCCAACCGTGCTTGGATGTTTGTAAACATACACTTTACCATTGCTAGTTGTGCTGCGCCTCTTTTCTGACTGCAAGTACATGCCGCAATGGTAAAGGATATGTTTCCGACTTCCGTGGTGGTTGTCGCGTCATAAAACAGTGGGTGGGACCTCAGATTCCTTGTTGGTCAGTCAATTCCCGCTACAATATCAGTCAGACAAGCCTGCATCGTATTCAGCCCCTATACCTTTAACATTAGTGTCATTACCATGCATTGCTTAACAATTTTTGGAGTTAAATATTTAGCATGCATGCATGTGTCATTACTACACATTTTTTTTCATCACCAGTGTTTTGTCTACTTAATTGTTTTTCAACTAGTGTCATTACCACATATTTTGTTACTACTAGTATGATTAGTACTTTGGTGTTTTATCACTAGTGTCATTACCACAAATATGTAAGTATATGGGTAAGTTTATAAGTGAGTGTATGTTATAAGTATTTGGTAAATATACATTTTATAATATTTTTTTATTTTTTATTTTTAATGATTAGTGTTAGGGATGAGATGTAAGGGATATAGCGTATTCGGTATAGACGTGTAATAATACTCAGGCATTAATTGTAATACTTTAGTATTGATAGGTATGAATGTAATTGATTTAAATGATCAAAAATGTTAAAAGTTTTTTAAAATAAAAATGCATAGTTAGAATTTATGGACAGAATGCTGGGAATATAGGTGTATTGGGTATGTAAGTGTATTAATACTTAGATGTTAGTTCTAATACTTTAGCACTCACATTTATGAATTGTAATTGTTTTAAATTAATGATAATTTTATTTATTCTCAAATTTAATAATATTTTAAAACTAGTTTTTAGGATTGGGATGTAAGGGATACAGGAGTATTGGGTGGGAAAGTGTATTAATACCTAGGTATTCATTGTAATGTTGTAATATTGATATGTATTAATTGATATTAATTATTTTTAGTTGGAAAATATTTTATAAAACTATTTAAAAAAATGTAGGGATAGGATGCAACAGATATAGAGGTTATTAATTCTCAGGTAGTAATTTTCATACTTTAGTATGAATGTGTAATGATCTGAATTTATTATAAATTATATTAATATTAAAAATTAAATGTTTTAACAACATGTTAAATTATTATTTAGCAATGAAATGTAAGCAATTTGGTATATTTGGGTATTAATTGTAATCGTTGATTGTTAATATTTAAAAGCAATTTATTTAAGTTAAAAAACTGTTGGTAGTTAAAAAAAAATTATTATATATAAATATATATTTTTGAATTTCTAAAATAGTATATATTAATTTACAAACAGTTTTCAAAATTACATTTTATCAAATTAATTGAAAAAATATAAATGTAAAACAAAGGTTTATAATTTAGTTTCAAGTTTCAAGTTTATTTATTATGATAACGGAACTCTTTACGAGGTCCACATAAAAGACAAAATATACATACAAAAGCAATTAAAACATAAAATGTCGATTATGCAATAGCATCAAATAGACAACAATGAAAAATTACCATCTTAATACAGGTCCAAAAAACATTTGAAGAAACTGTACAGTTTAAAACAAAACATTTCATTTGGTGGATTAATCAGGGCCGCCTGAAAAGAAGAGGCTGATAAAATGTTGAGTTGTAGGCAAATTGGTCTTAACCATCTTCGCCTAAAAGGCATCAGGGCAGGACAAACAAAAATGACATGAACCAAGTCCTGGTCATACATCTGACAAAAATCACAGAGTGCTGAGTGGCCATACCATCTGGCATAAAGAGATTTCAACGGAAGAAGGTCCTGTCTTATTAAAAACACTAAGCGTCTAACACGATGAGGGATGTTCCAGTGAGTGTAGGGTTGAGCTTTCCTCAGAGTACAGGACTCAATAACAGGGGTACGGCCTTTTTTCAACAACCGGAAATCTCTATCCTGTCTAAACCCAAGTTCCCATGTGGAGGACTTCAAGATGGTTTTTAATTGATAAGAGGATAAAGAAAATAGAATCTCTTTATCCAATTTCAATAGGGCCACTGCATATCTGAAATTTTTTACAATCGAAGAATGGTCATTAAAGTTTCCCAGCAATTCATTTTTTATGAGATTTCTTAAGGTATTAGACTCACTTTTTGCAATACTTACAACCCAGCGTATGATGCTGGCCAAACCTTGAACCCAGCTGCTGCGTAAGCCGAGTTCCTGTCTCAAGGAAGCAGTAGAATTTGCTGTGCTAACAGATAGTAAACTACGCAAAATTTTTCCTTCCGAGGAGTTTAAGAAACTCCACTTTTTTTGGTCAATTAGCTCTATTCCGTATAATAGGGAGGCAGGTACTTTAGCTCTGAATACATCCAGTAAAATAGAAAAATGCCTTCTACCTGTGGCTTTATACAAGGATACTAGACTCTTTCCCTGTGAGATAGCCTTCCGGGAGTTATTGTCCATATGTGCTTTGTCACTTAGATTACTTGTGACAATTTTACCAAGGAAGGTATAGGACTTCACAATTTCCAATTTTTGACCCCCTACTACCCATGGAAAGTTAGGAAATTTAGGTTTCTTCCTACCAGCCATACACATCACTTTACTTTTTGCAGTGTTTATCAACAGATAATGGTTTTCAGCGTATTCACAAAGCGCTTGCAGGCGGTTATTCAGGCCCTTCGGGGTAAGATCGAGAATCAAAATGTCATCTGCATACATAAGGCATGCAATCGGAACGCCACCCAAGGTCGGGGCAATACCAGAGCAAGCTGAGAGTGCAAGAGGTAGATCAACTGTATAAAGAGAAAAAAGCAAAGGGGCCAAAAGGCAACCTTGCTTTAACCCGTTGGATGTGGGAATTATTTTAGATAAACCTCGTTCACCTCCCAGCAGGACTCTGCACTAGGTATCTGAGTAAAGGGCACGGATTAACTTAATGAGAAAAGGGGGCATCCCTAAATCAAATAACTTTCTCCACAGCAATGTTCTATCCACTTTATCAAATGCGGTGGAGAAGTCAATAAAAGCACCATATACCTGCCCACCACAAACTTTCACATATTTTTCCGTGATAACCTGCAGTGCCGTCAAGTTGTCTAAAGTTCCGTGCTTTTGCCTGAAACCCGTTTGTTCAAGAGGCAGGATTTTGAACTCAGTTACCCATTCGTTAATTAGAGTGAGAATACATTTTGCGAAAACCTTACCAATAGCATCAAGCAAAGCAATTTGACGATAGTTTTGAGGAAGGTCTCTTGCCCCTTTTTTATATAAAGGAACAAGGATACTCCCTTTCCAGGAAGGGGGGACTATTCCGCTAGAAAAGCAAAATTTAAACACTGGAAAAAGGATTTTGCTCCATAGTTCACTCTGTTGTTTTAATACAGAGATGGGGACTTCGTCTGGCCCCATCGCACCAGAGGAGCGCATGTTCTTAATAGCAAATTTAATTTCCTTTTCGGATGGACAATCAAATACACGTGAGTCAACATAAGATTCCACATTATGTAATTGTGAATTATTATTACTGTACAAATTCTCAATATATTGGACCCAAATCTGTTCCTCAATGGCAATAGGTGTAGGACTGACTCTAGTACCACAACCTTTGCCAATTAAAGACCAGAAAGTCTTGGCTTGGCCGTTATAAGAAGCTTCCCTAAGTTGTGTCCATATTGAGTCTTCCTTATTTCGTTTTAAACGAGCCTTAAGCCTGGATCTCCTTCTTTTTAAAATTGCCAACTTATGGTTGGCTTCTTGGGTAAAGGATAAATATTGCCACCTTATTACTTTATTTATTTCTATGTTTATTGCCCGAAGGGGTTGGGGGACTGCTAAGGGTTTTTTCACAAAGGATTTCTTTTTAGCTAAAGAAGTTACTAATTCTAAAAAGTCAGCAAATCCCAACAGTTCTCTCCCCTCCCAGAGGGATAAACTCTCGACAGTCGAGTTCAAGAGGGACACCAAATATTTATTTATAATTTTTATTTGTTTATACAAGGTATAAAAATAACAAAAAAGTACAGAAATAGTAAAATAATATAACATCGTTTTGGAAAAATATAAACACATTTATTGTAATACGTAACATATTTTTGCAACATTTTATAATTTAGTTTCCTACAGTTTACTATTAAGTTCAATGTCGAATATTGTCTTTTTTTACTGTAAAGCTTGATGCTCGCGGCTGTACATATGTTTCTACAGTCGGTGTAGGGTCGTAGTCAAGATTGTAAGCAAGGAAGAGCTGCGGGCAGATAAAACCAATTTACTTTACATTACTAAGTGGATAGGTGGCTACATTAATTGTAGGGTAGAGGGGGTAGGAAGTTAGATGTTAGATAGTAATATCTAACATTTCTTCCTATGTGTTTTTATCTTATTTTCATTCCCATGCAGGTTGTGTTCATATGCTCATCTTGAGACTATTGTTTCTTTTACAAAGTCAGTTTAGAAAAATTATAAGATAAGTTAATAAAACCATTTAAAACTTCTTCGAAATAAAAGGAATTTTTTTTGTTTTTTGCCTGTGAGTTTTTTATCTTGTTTGCACTTCTCTCTGAACGAACATCACGTGGCTTGGGAATTAGGATGGATGCATTGAATACAGTACAACAGCATTATTTTCGTGATATTACAATTTGGAAACAGTGTTATTTTTGAAGGTGAAGACAGCTTCAGATTTCTTATAGTCTGAAGCCACCAATAATGAAAATTGTTAAATTCGACCCAATTGTCTCACAGACATTTCCTTGCTCTTATTGGATGTACTTGGGTTCAGGCTACCCGACAGTGATTGTGGAAGTCTCATTTCTTGGAAACTTTCCCCCAGATTCATGAAGAACACATTTTGCGATTCCTTAATAGCGAAAAATACCGATTCGCTATTAAGGAATAGCAAAATGCTATTCATCAAAAAATTCATTAAAAAGTAGCGATTTCGAATAATTCCTTAATTGCGACTCGCAAATTGCGAGTCGCAATTAAGGAATATCTCCCCATTCATTCCTATGGGCCTAGAGGCCCATTTTAATGAATGAGAAGACCATCTCAATTTGCTAATCTCAATTAGCGATTCGCAAATTGAGATTGTGATTTCAAGGGTGCAGGGGTGTCCAAAGGACACCCTGTTGCACCCCTGAAATTGATATGTGCACATATGTTGCGCACACGTGTGTGTGCGCAACATGAAACTTTGAAAAATGCACTTTAGTGCATTTTTCAAAGTTTTTGCTTTTTACCACGTAGTTTAACTTTGCAGTAAATAGCGGCCCCAGATTCCAAATTCACAATTTTTAAATGGTTCATGAATTGCATTTAAGGAATCTCAAATTGAGATTCCTTAAATGCAATTCATCACAATTTAGCGATTTCTATAATTGCGATTTTTGCATTTGAGATGATGAATCCCAAATGCAAAAATAGCGCTTGCAAAGGGCCAGATTCTCAGAATCTGGTCCTTTGCGAGCCGAATTTACTATGATGAATCTGGCTGTTTATTCCCTTTTCCAAATTTCAAAAAATGATGTAGGTTTGGGTGAAGTTTACAAATTATTATACTGAAGAAAATGTGCCATTCATCAATGACATTGTTTTTGCACCTCTCTCTAAGCAGGTCATGTGACAGTTCCATCATTCAAGAGACAATCTTGGTCTCCTGCTATGACTCTACCTGCTTAGGTGGCCAATCCTTGTATATTCAAAATCATTTAGAAGTGGTACTAATTTATCTTCATTTTGGGTAAAATATTGTGATTCGTAAATTGCTGTGTTGTACTCATCTACACTGTCAGGAGGTCTGAAGCATAAGGCAGGTTGTTTGATAAGTAATCTTCAACTGAGGATGATTTTTTAATTTTATGCAAATATACCTGAGAATAGTTAAAAAAAAATCCTTCAATAAGAGTAGTAGGGTATATTTCTGTAATTGTATTAATCATGGATAATTCAAACTCAATTGATTACTTAATAGGACTTTTATTAGTTGTTTTGGATTGTATTACTGTTACTAATTCAGTGTATGTTGAGGATTGCTTATCAGGAAGCAAACTGAATACTGATGGAGCTGTTTTGGTATTTATGTTAGCATGAATAGTGTAAATGTGGGTGAATGTTTGTGATGTTGATCTAAAAGTTTCATCCATCATCCAGATTTCACTACTTTCAACTGTTAAAAGGTTATGGTTTGTTCTTAATATTAGTATTCTTTTTTGAGGGATTTGATTGTCATTGAGTAGAAAGTGATTGTTAATTCAGAGGGATGTTAATGTCAGAATAAGATTGTGGTGTTATTCGCGGGGGATTACTTTCCTAATTTTTTCTTTGTACCATTTTCCTCATTTGGGATTGTGGGAATACTACTGGCTATGAGCATGGGAAGGGTTTCAGATAAATATCTTAAAATTGAGCTGCAGGGCTTATTGGAGGTGGATGCAAGGTCTTACATTTTTTGTATGTTTTCACATACATCTGTCTCCATTGTACAGGCATAGTGGTAATGCTCAGTTGTCCTAACTTTGGTGTCTTCCAGAGTAACTGTTCTGTTTCTGCAATTGGAAGAGATGTAATGCCCAAACCTCAAATGACACCTGGGCTCACTGAATCTGTCCTTATAATAAAGGTAGCCAGCATACTTTAGTAGTCTGCTGCCTGTCAAGGATTAGATGCATCTAGCTTCATTAGCTGGGAATGCCGTTGATGTTGGTTCTGTTAAAAAAAATAGAAAAAAGTGTACATTTATGTTTTTGCTATTTTATTATATTTTTGCTTTTGTTTGTTTGCCTGTTTTAAATTTAAAAAAAAAGTTTTGTTATTTTGTGATTTTGTTTGTGTAGAGTGAACAAAGGTTATATCACTTGCTGAAAATAACATATTTATTGTTAATTACTAGTTTTCACCTGTGGAATAAAGTTAGGGTTATTTTTGAAAAAGTATTAATTATTTACCTTGAAATGTGTGAGTTGTTTTTTTCTGAGGAATCCTATTGGTAGTTTTCTTAACTTTTTTGAAGTATTCTGTAGGATAATTATTCTTTTGTAAATTTTGTTGGCATCCACTGCGAAAAGAAAATTGCAATTAATTTGTTTTTCATGAACCTTTGTGTTTATATTTTTTTCTCTTTATTTACTGTTGATATTTATAATACTTACTTGAATATTTTGAGTTTGTTGTTTAGGATAAGTCCTGTATTTGGGTTTATTTGTAGCCATTTTGTAGATAGGTGTATTTGTTTATATGAGGAATAAAATACATGATGTTGTTTTAAAATTATGCATTGTATGAATTTGAGCATTTTGTGTTAGTTAAATATTTTGTGCTTTTACACTAATACATTTGTACTTTAGTCACTGTCTAGCAGCAGTTCTGAGATAAGTTCTTGATGACATTTTATTAGTAGTTTTGCTTTTTAATCGCTGTCCAGCACCCGTCCTGCGGCAAGCACTTAGTAGAGTTAGAATAGTAATTTTGGCCCTTAGTCTTTGTCCAGCATATGCCCTGAGGTGAGTGAGAATAGCAATTTGTCCCTAGTCAGTGTCCAGCACTTGGCACTTGTCTTGAGGTGATCACCCTGTGGAGTTAGAATAGCAATTGTGGCTTTTAGTCATCATCCAGCATCTGCCCTGAGGTAAGTACTTGGTGGAGTTAGAGTGGAAATTTTCCATAGTCAGTGTCCAGCAATTACCTTGAGGTAATTTAGAAAAGTAATTTTGGCATTTAGGGCCTGATTACGATGTTGGTTTGTCTGACACCAGTGGCTCATTATTGTCTGAAACCCCTACATCTGCCCTTGCAGTCCATCTCTGCATTACGATGCCGCAGTTGAAGGCATCTCGCGCAGGGACTATCTGCTGTGCTCAGTGTGTCGGAGAATTAGGAATCCTACAATGAGGGCGTTACCTGCTCAGGCACCACCATAGGGAATACAATGTCTCTTTCTGCCTGCCCTTTCATGGCACTTCACCGTCCTTGAAAAAGCAGGTGGAAAGTGGCTATTGGGGCCTTTAGCGGGGCCACCACCCCCCTGACACTAAGGCCTGGGAGGGATCAATGGACCTGCATCATGCGGTGCCTGCCACATGGTGCAGGTATGCTTTTAATGTGTTTATTTTCTATTTGGGCATGTGCTGTAGCCCATAGCACATGCCGCAATGATACATATACATATTGTGACATCCAAGAAGGCTGTTTCATCATAATCAGTCTGTCCTGCTTCCACAATGGTGTTTGACCGGCATCATAATCAGGCCCTTGGTCACTATCCAGCACCTGCCCAGAAGTAAGTACTTGGTGGAGTTAGAATAGTAACTTTCACATGGTTAGTGTCCAGCACCTGCCATGAGGTAATTGCTTTGTGGAGTTGGAATATTAATTTTGCCCATTAGTCACAGTCCAGAACCTGCCGTAAAGTATGTACTTGATGGAGGTAGGAGAGTAATTTTACCCCAGTTAGTGCCATGCCCTGCCCTAAGGGAGTTACTTGATGTAGTTGGAAAAGTAATTTTGTACATTAGTCACTGTCTAGCACCTGCCCTGAGGTAATTACTTGGTGGAGTTGGAATAGTAATATTTGCACTTAGTCACTGTCAAGCACCTGCCCTGGGGTAAGTACTTGGTGGGCTTAGAAGATTTATTTTTCCCTAGTTAGTATCCAGCACCTGCCCTGAGTAAATTACCAGGTGGAGTTAGAATAGTATTTTTGGCCTTTAATCATTATTCAGCACCTCCTTCTCACCTGCTTTGAGGTAAGTTCTCGGTAGAGTTAGAATATTATTTTTGCCATTAGTTACTGTCCAGCACTTGCCCTGAGATTAGTATTCAGTTGAGTTACAAAGATGATAATTTATCAAGTTGAAAATAATTGTATGTAAAATAATTTTAAATATATAAACCCAGATTATTTTTAGTTGGGTAAACATTTGAAAAGTTTATTGTTGGAATCTGTAAATTTATTAAAATAAAATGTATTAGATATGTTATATTATTATTATTATTATTATTATTATTATTATTATTAATATTACTAATATTATTATTATTAATGCAGCTTATAAAGCGCGCAGGAACCTCCGACGGAGGTGTCCCGGCGCTAACAGCGGAAGCAACAGCATGAACAAGTGAAGTGGATGGACTTTAAGACAAGTTAAATACCCATGTTTTCAGTGCCTTCCTGAACAAACGTTCAGACTTGGCTTTCCGGAGGTGTTCTGGCATAGAATTCTAGGGCAAGGCAGTTCTGACAGTGAAAGCCCGTCCACCAGTCTTAGCTTTCCTGAAGAGTGGAGTTACCAGAAGCTCCTGATGGTTAGATCATAAGGCCCTCGTTTGATGGTATTTTCGAAGTCTTTGCATGAGGTGTTGTGGACCAAAGCCTCTGATTGCTCTATGTGTCACTGTCAGTAAACTCAATTTGCCTTTTGACCGGCAGCCAATGTAGGCTTCTGAGATGTGGAGATATATGGTGACGCAGTGGCACATTCCTGAGTAGTCTTGCTGCTGTGTTTTGTATGGTCTGCAGCTTCCTAATTAAACAGTCTGGCATGCCCAAGTGCAAACTATATGCATAGTCTAGCTGTGAGATGACTAATGCATGGACCACTGACTTTCTAATTCCAATTCCAATTCCAAAAATTCTTTATTTCGGCCATATAGGCCATAAAAGATGCAGTAAAATACAATACATACATTTAAAACACAGTATTTTTACATGTAAAAAGTCTCTACTGGACCAGCGGGGGATAGGGGGTGCAAGGTATTACCAGATCAGGGGGATATTTTCTTCCTAATTATCCACGCTGCCATTAGGAATTTTGAAACAGCAAACACAATGTGGCCCAGGGTATTAGTTTTCATGACCCTGTAAGCCTGTAAGTAATTCCTGAACCCCAGGTTCCGGCAGAGCGGTGCTATCCAGCGCTTCCTGGGTCTCTGGTAAGCATGGCATACAAACATTATATGTAGGTCATCTTCGTCCTGGGCTTTACAGCATGGGCAAAGTTTGTCACCCCCTATAGACCATTTGCAGGTAAATACTTTGGTGGGGAGTGTACCGAACCTCCATTGCACAAACAATTTCCTCGCCAGGACAGGAAAGATAAAATCCATAAAAGGTTCGAAAACATAAGAATTTTTGGATTCCATAAAACGTGCCGACAGGGTGCCACTATTATGAGCATTTTCCATGTGAGACAAGTTTTTATTCTTGTACAGCTGGGCAAGAGTTTTACGTGTAATCCTTTGGCAGCCCTGAACTGGGTCATCCCATAAGTCTGGCAAGTTCATACTAAGCAATTCCGTCTTGATAAAAGCCAGCCAGGGAATTTTGTTGTTGCCATTCAGGCTCATTACATGAATAAGGTCCTGTCTGTAATGGTGCAGTTCCTCAGTAGTCCATATCCGGTGCCAAAACTTCACAGGTTTGGACAGAAGATCTTCAGCAATGGAGGGAAGACCCATATCTAGTCTTAGGGGCAGAAGTGGCGTGCCTTGCGGGAGACCAAGTAGGCGTCTTAGAAAACTATTTTCCACTCCTGCCAAAGCCTTCCCTGCTTTGTGTCCCCATAACTCGCTACCATACATGGCTGCTGCCTTGGCTTGGGACCTGTATGTTTCCAGGGCCGGGCTTACAGGCTTAAAGGTGGACTTGTTGGCCACCTTCAGCATTGCACCCGATAACTGGGACAGTTTTAGTCTGGATCTAGCTATCTGACAGTCCCATGAGAGGTTTTCCTGGAGTGTTACCCCCAAATATATAAAGGTTGAGACCCTCTCAAGACTAACTTTGCCCAGTGTGGGATTTGGTCTGGTTTTGGTCGGGGGATTGAAGATCATGAACTTGGTCTTTTCCGTATTCACCTCCAGCCCATGTTGGCGACAGAAAAGGCCAAAACCGTTCACGATCCTCTGAATCCCCATGGGGGATTTGGAAAGCAGGAGGGTATTGTCAGCAAACATTATTGCCGGGACCCTCCTGCCTGCCAGGAGCGGGGCATAATTATCCTTAACGTTATCAAGATGTAATATGACGCTATTGTTGAAAAGACAGAACAGGGTCGGCGCCAAGACACAGCCCTGTCTGACTCCTCGATGGACCGGAAATCTGGACGAGAGCTTGCCATCCCTCCCACACCTCACTTGTGCATAGTTGTTCTCATGCAACCTGATGATATTGCTGAGTAGCTGAGGGGGTACTCCTAGCTTTTGCAAAACCTCCCATAATTTCCTTCGAGGGACTAGATCGAAGGCTGACCTCAGATCCACGAAGACCATGTACAGTCTTCCCCCCTCTAACGTCACCGTCTTCCAATAAAGGAGGAGGAGGCGGAAGATCTGGTCCATGGTCGACGTGTTCTTTCTGAAGCCAGCCTGGAGGGGGCTCATGATGTCATTATCCTCCACCCAATCCAGCAGATGGTTAAGGATAAGGCGCGCAAAGAGCTTTTGGGGTACATCTATTAGGCTAATAGGCCTGTAGTTGGCCGGGAGCAGAGTGGACCCCTTCTTGTGAATCGGTACAATCTCTGCCCCCAGCCAAGACCCGGGGATTGCCATACCTCCTAAGATGGCATTAAAAAGAATAAGGAGGTACGGACCCCAGATGTCCGGGTGATGCCTAAAAAGATCCCCGGGTAACTTATCCAAACCTGGCGCCTTCCCCAACGATAAATGCTCCAGAGCAGCCTCCACCTCCCCTAGGGATAGTTCCAAGGCAGAGTCCTGGGAGCCTATGGGCACTGACAGGGCTATATCAGGGCAGGTATTAGTGTCTTGATAGAGTGCCCCAAAGTGATCCTCCCAAACCGCGGGGGCAATGTTGGGTTCAATTGCTTTCTTAAGTACCCCCATCCCATTATTTACCAGGGCCCAGAATTTCCGGGAATCCCTGGCTTTTAGGGCATCATAAAGGTCCTGCCAGTGGATCCAGTCCCACTCGGTCCTAGCATTTGCCATCACTGATTTATACTCCTTCCTAAGGTCACGTACCTTGGCCTTATTTGACCCCTCCTTGATTGCGGCAATAAGCTCAGATTTGGCTGCCCTGCAGGAGGAGGTGTACCAGGTGGGAACGTGGGTCTTTTTTTTCGGGTTGGCACCACCGGGTGAAATACCTCCGCCAGATCCCTCACTAATTCCTGGTGTATGCTACCCAGTTTCTCGTTAAATTCTGGGATTCTTGGTTCATTTAAAAGCACGTCCACCTCCATGAACCTTGGGAGTGCCAACTCGTATAGCTTATTAATGGCATCTTCTGAGCTCACAAGCTTTCCCCACTTAACCCGACGCCTATTTGTTGTAAGAAGCAGCTCCCCCATATCTTCACCTCCGTTTTCTGCAGACAGACCCGCTGGAGGCAGGGGCTGCTGGATGTTTAAGCAAAGGGCATTGTGGTCACTGTCTGACCTATTTATTACCCTAAAGTCGAGGACTTTTGGCCAAAGTGTGATATCTATCATGATGTAATCTAGCCTCGACTCATGGCCCCTTCTGTTGAAAGTACACACTGAGGGGGTATCGGAAGGGGTACGACCATTACAAGCCCTCAGTGCGAAGTTCAAGGTGAGGGACATGAGTTGTATTGCTAGAGGGGACCAGGCTTTAGGGTGGGGCGAGGACGAGGGTGGAACCCCCCAGTAGTCATCCTCGGCAGTGAGGGCACCCTCCAGTAGGCCTTCCAAGGGTTCAAAATGGCAATTAAAGTCTCCTCCCAGCACTACCTTGAAGTCTCCTGGCAGTTGACCCAGGAAGGAGGACAAATCGTTTAGGGTGGGCGATTCGTTTGGCGCGGCAACTGGTCGCGAGTAGACATTAACAATAGCCCACGATGGTTTGCCAGGCCATGTGAGCAGTACACACTGGATGTCCTGCGAAAACGTATGCACCTGTTCCGCCTGGCACCCAGTGTGACTCGCAACCCAGATTGCTAAGCCTCCTGACGGCCTCCCCTTCCCACTCCATTTTGCAGGGATTTCAAATATTTCGAACCCTCTCCTGGTTTGGGGTTCCCTCGCCCATGTTTCCTGGAAAAGGAGGATATCACTACTACCCAATAGTTGATCCCAATCCGGTGTGCCTTCCTTATTTGCGATTCCTGCCACATTCCAGGGGAGAATTCTCTACCCAAGGTCTGGTAGTAGTGTACCTTGACCTCCAGTAGGAGGTTGCGCGGTAACTATCGGTGGGTAAGTGTCTGACAGAGCAATGTCACAAACCGTGGTGGTGGGTGGACCATCCACCTCCGCCTCCTCAGGTTGTGAACTATGGTCAGACCCAATGTTCGGTGAAAGCCCTTGTTGGCCCAAACTATCATCCAGGATAACCATTCGTTCTTTAACGGTATCCTGTGGGCCACTTTCAGTTACAGGGGCAGCACTCAATCCCACCCAACTTTGCGCCTCATCCACCGGCTTTCCATGGCTGAGGAGAATCTCCCCAGTTTGTGGTCAGTCGACCTGATCTAGGCAGGAAAATCTATTGTGATGTATGATATTGGCCGGAACAGGTGGTAAGTAATGCCTTGGTCTATAACGTGAGCCATCTACAGCAAAGCCTACTCTAGTCCACCCCTTCTCCCTCCCCACCTCCGTATTGCAAGCATTTGGGTAGAAGTGTGAGAGGGGTACTAATTCAATGTTGGACTTATCAGGCCTTACAAGCCAATTGCAGATGTAGTTGGCGACATGTGGGCTTTTGAAACTTACAATGATGCAATCCCCTGCCCTGTTCTTTGGGGTAAGGCCAATCCATGGGATCCTCCTGACCATCAGAACCTCACCTTTCAGGTTTGGGGGCAGCGGCCTATTAATACTAAGCCAGCTTATGACCTTGTTGCGTAAAGAGTCCTGAGGCTCCCTTGTGTCACCAGTTAGCTCGGGTACTCCCACCATGATTGCTGTGTATGGAACTGCTTCTGGGGGCAAATTAACCACCCTACGCCTATCATGAGGGGAAGTAGTGTTACCAGTGGGACCATTAGCAGAATTCTCAACTGCCCTCAGTTGGGGAGCAGGAAGTGGCTTAGATCTCCTAGGGGCCGGAACCGGGGGCCTAGGCGTTGGAGCTAACAAAGGGTGCGCTTGAGAGGCAAGCGCACCATTTGTACTCGGCGGGACCAAATTTGAGACCTGGGTCAACGCAGAAGACGACGGTCTGTTCCCAGGGGGATCCCGGGGGACTAAAGGAGCATTTGTAGCTGACCCAGGGCTGTTCCTTTTGTGAATGTTTTCCAAAGCCTTGAGTCTAGTCTCTATGGCGTCCAGTTTGTCTGAGATGGGGATTAACAAATTCTTAAGGGTGTCTGTAAGTGAGTTAATTATCATGTCAGTGCTATTGGAAGTTGCCCCACCGAATATAAACGGACCCGAGTGCAATGGTAAGGCCGTGGGTACTGGAGAGCCTATATGATCTGACCTAGACCCTGGTGAAATGAGCTCAGGGGAGGCCGAGATGTCTGTGCTGGCATCCAGATTTAGCTCAATTGTATCAACTTTGGCCCTTTTTGCCTTCTTTGATTTCCTGGACCTTTTCCTTTTTGGTGGTTGTTCCACTCCACTACCTGCCGGCTCTGTGAGCAGAGCAACCTGTCCCACTTCCTGCAAGTCTATTCCCGTATTGACCGGAAAAGAAAAGTTATTAGTGATCCCAGATGGCCGGGGGGAATCACTATCCCTCTGGGGGATTGATGGAGTTCTTAGCTGCTGTAGAACCGACTCAATGGTCTGATCGATACTGTCCATTAATGACATATGGGTGGCATCCAGTAGTATAGGCGTACTAACATCTGTAGAAAAAGTATCCCCGTGGTCCAAAGCCACGCTTTCAGATCCCAGCTCCAGGTGTGTTTCCGTGACTGGCTGGCATTTGTTGGCTAGAGCACTCGCCTTTGGGAAGAATTTTTCCAGTGTACTTGAACACTGTTGGGCGGGCTTGCTCCTTGAGGCCCTGGTCGCCATTTTGGAGTTAAGCGGAGAGGGGCTAGGGGACAGGGAGCGTCAGACGGGTGGCCCGGTCCGGTCTCTACCGGCCTCTAACGGCCTAGAACGGCCCGCTCTTTGCCCGGTCTTCGCCCCGTTCTCCGCCCCGCGCGCGTCCCACGATGCGCGTGCCCAAGTGCTCCTAAGTATGACAGGGGGGCGTGGCACTGGGAGGGGGTGCGGTGCGGCGGGAAGAGGAACCAGCTGGCGGTGTTATTCAGGAATGCTGGTCCTCGCAGTCCGGCTCGCCGCGCCTCTCACCTCCACTGCGGCCGGGTCCTCCTTTGAACAGCTACAGAATGCCCCCAAAAGACGTGTTGGCTCCCAGCTACTCCTGTAGCGAGCAAGGCAGACACCAAGGGACAGAGTCTTACTCTCGAGCGGCCCCCGCGAAGCGGGGGCCGCGAGAGGTAATGAAGGCTCAGTCGGGGGGGCGTGGCACTGGGAGGCGGCGCGGCGCGGCGGGAAGAGGAACCAGCTGGCGGTGGTATTCAGGAATGCTGGTCCTCGCAGTCCCGCTCGCCGCGCCTCTCACCTCCACTGCGGCCGGGTCCTCCTTTGAACAGCTGCAGAATGCCCCCAAAAGACGTGTTGGCTCCCAGCTACTCCTGTAGCGAGCAAGGCAGACACCAAGGGACAAAGTCTTACTCTCGAGCGGCTCCCGCGAAGCGGGGGCCGCGAGAGGTAATGAAGGCTCAGGTGGGGGGGCGTGGCACTGGGAGGGGGCGCGGCGCGGCGCGGCGGGAAGAGGAACCAGCTGGCGGTGTTATTCAGGAATGCTGGTCCTCGCAGTCCCGCTCGCCGCGCCTCTCACCTCCACTGCGGCCGGGTCCTCCTTTGAACAGCTGCAGAATGCCCCCAAAAGACGTGTTGGCTCCCAGCTACTCCTGTAGCGAGCAAGGCAGACACCAAGGGACAGAGTCTTACTCTCGAGCGGCTCCCGCGAAGCGGGGGCCGCGAGAGGTAATAAAGGCTCAGACGGGGGGCGTGGCACTGAGAGGGGGCGCGGCGCGGCGGGAAGAGGAACCAGCTGGCGGTGTTATTCAGGAATGCTGGTCCTCGCAGTCCCGCTCGCCGCGCCTCTCACCTCCACTGCGGCCGGGTCCTCCTTTGAACAGCTGCAGAATGCCCCCAAAAGACGTGTTGGCTCCCAGCTACTCCTGTAGCGAGCAAGGCAGTCACCAAGGGACAGAGTCCTACTCTCGAGCAGCTCCCGCGAAGCGGGGGCCGCAAGAGGTAATGAAGGCTCAGGCGGGGGGGTGTGGCACTGGGAGGGGGCGCGACACGGCGAGAAGAGGAACCAGCTGGCGGTGTTATTCAGGAATGCTGGTCCTTGCAGTCCTGATCGCCGCGCCTCTTACCTCCACTGCGGCCGGGTCCTCCTTTGAACAGCTGCAGAATGCCCCCAAAAGACGTGTTGGCTCCCAGCTACTCCTGTAGCGAGCAAGGCAGACACCAAGGGACAGAGTCTTACTCTCGAGCTGACTTTCTACATTCCATCGCCAGAAGATGCAAACATTTTCTCAAGGCTTTTAACTTCCTGAAATATGAGGACCTCTGTTTTATCTGCATTTAACTTCATGCAGCTGTCCGTCATCCAAGTCGCCACTGACAGCATACACCTCTTAAAATTTGTGAAGGCCACCTCTGACTGTTCCCTAGAAGAGAACACCAGCTGGGTGTCATCAGCATATGAGATGACCTTTACCCCTAGTTGTTCATTTATTGGGGCTAGCAGAGCCAGATAAACATTAGAAAGAATTGGCCTCTATGCTGAGCCCTGTGGCACTCCACAAACTAAGGGGTTGGACGAGGACACATGAGGTCGTAGAGATACTTTTTGGGAAAGTCCCCCCAAAAAGGACCGGAACCAGCTCAAGGTTGTCCCTACCACTCCCAGGTGCACCAGTCTTTCTAGGAGGATCTTATGTGCCACAGTATTGAATGTTGTGAACAAGTCCAGCAGCACCAACATTGTACAACTACCCTGATCTACCGTTTCTCTTTTAGTTTCTGCCACTTCTAGCAAGCCCGTCTCTGTGCTGTAGCCTGACCTGAAGATGACTGAGAGTCATGCAGAAGATTGTGAGTCTCGAAGAATTTGACCAATAGTTTTTTAACTTCTTTCTCGAGTATCGTAGCCGGTGCTGAGAGAAGTGAGATAGGTCTAGAATTCTTTAGATCTGCCAGGTTCTTCAGGATTGGTTGAACAAAAGCTGTTTTCCACCTTGTAGGATAGATACCTTTTTCCAGAGAGGAGTTCCAGATAAAATTAAAGAGGGCGTTCAACCAGGTAGCAAGGAGTTTGTAAAAGCTAGGTGGACAGGGGTCGGCCGGTGAGCCAGGCTTGAGTTTATGAAGATCCAGCATTGAAGCTTCAAGGCTAAAAGGCCGAAATTAAGACAATCTCTCCACTTGCTGAATTGTAGAGGGTGGTTTGACTGGGAAATTTACAGGGCCTGTCTTGGGAAAAGATGAATAAATCATCTGGATTTTATCCTGAAAAAAACTAGCTAGCAATTCACATAGCCTTGATGAAGGAGCAAGTGTGCTCTTTAATACTTGTGGCTTCAAAAATCCCTGCACGATCTTAAAAACTTTTTTATTTGGCCTGCAAAAAAAGCCTTCATGGTGTTTTACGTTTTAGAGTGTGGAATCTTTTTAAAGCTGTTCTGTATGTGTTCTTGGCCTCTAGGTCATATTCTTTCCACCATAGACGCTCAAGTCGCTTACATAAGCTTTTTCCTGGCGAAGTTCTAACGAAAACCATGGAGCTGATGGTGTTTTTTCTAGCTGATTTCAAAGTTTTGCTGGGGGCAACTTTATCAAGGGCTGAGATAATCCAATCATCAAAGGCATACACATCTTGATTGGGATCTCCTGACAGAAATGGGGGCATTTTCTGTAATTTTGGGCCCATGCGCTCGAGTGCAACCTTCCTCCAATTTCTTCTCTCTTCAGACTCACAGCTAAACTGACTAGGGCTGACCAAACTCGTAAGAATGAAGAAAACTAAATGATGATCCGTCCAGGTCATCGGTAACGGAGCAAGCACTTTCATGGTGTGGTTGTTGGAGAAAATTAGATCCAACGTGTGGCCTGCTACATGGGTAGGTGCGGTCTCTACTTGTGCAAGATTAAGTCCGTTGAGGTTGTCAGCCAGTTGGAGGGCCAGGGGGAAATTATCCTTATCCATGTGGACATTAAAGTCCCCAAGAACTATGAAGTTAGAGTATTTTAAGGAAAGGTCTGCAATAGTATCAAACAGCTCTGGCCAGTGAGAGGGAAGGGAGCCTGGGGGTCTATAAACCAGCAGGCCCGCATAAGAGGAGATGGGAGAGAATCTAATATAGAAGGACATTGCCTCTATAGATCCCGTCAACTCAATTTTGTTTTATGAGATGTCCCAATCCTTTCTAAGAATCACTGACAACCCTCCCCCGCCTGTTTCCGGCACGAATAGCTGTTACCATCCTATACCCATCAGGGATAACCAGCCCTATGTCAGGATTAGAACTTTCTTTTACCCATGTTTCGGTTAGAAACAAGGCCTCCCAAGCGTTAATTTCAAGGTTAAGCCTGATCTCATCTGCATGTTTTGGCAGGGATCTGCAGTTGATTAAGCAGGCATGCATGTGAAACCTTGGATTCTGTAAGTGAGCTATATCTGGCTGTGAGAAGGCAGTTTCCCTACTCCTACTGTCCGCTCTCTCCTTGGCCATCTTTCCAGAGAGAAAGTACAGTGGTCGCAGCATAGTCTCAAGTCGTCTTTCCTGCCCTCTATAATAGACATGTCTATGCAGGCTGGGCTCAACAATCCACCCGAGAGCAGGCGAGTAGTTCTTCTCTGGACCTAGAGATTCTTGCTGAAGGCTGGTTTTGGGCAGCGTGACTAGCTCTAGTCGCGTTCCAGGCGTGGACGGGCACAACGGGCTCGCCTTTGGCGTGCCATCGGCACGCCCGCTGCACGTACGTTTCGCAGTCAATTCCACCCCCCGGAAATGACAATTAGAGGGGAGGAGCCACATCCCTTCGCAACTATCGGCACAACAGCCGTGACGGACCGGGGATTTTGAGAAACAAAGCTTATTGTATTCCCTGTCCGGTAAGTGCCAAGAAAATTTGCAAATAGCAGTATTAAATTTTAGAGTTCAGCAAAGTTTAAAAAAAACAAATAACAAATTAAAAAACAGCCTGAAACTAAAACAGCATGTGCTTTGTCATACAAAACGGCAGTGCAAATATAAGCCTTTCATTTTAAATATGTTACTTACTTGGATGGGTGGATGCTGTAGTTTGTGGTAGTCAAGTCTTGATTTGCAATATTTTCTGTGTTCTGTCAAACGTTATCATTATAATAGTAGATGTGAAATGGTAGGTGTCCCTTTTTATACGTGTTTGGTGTGGTAGATGAAAATTTAAACAAAGATATGTGTTGGAATGTCAATTTTTCAATGAGCTTTAGTGTGTATTTAATGTTTATTATTTTGTTTGTAAAAAGAAAACATTTATTTCACTTCCTGTTTTAAAACAGGAGCAATTTTTATTTGGGAAAGGTGAAAGTAAGGAGTTAAAATGAAGGTAGGACTATTTTGCAAACGTTGTATATAGGATTGCATTTTTTCGATATTTGTTGTATTGTCTCATGTTTAATTTATGATTCTCATTTGTAGAATGTGTTTTGGAAGATATTTGTTTGTATATTTTTTCTTGCTATTTTTAGAAATTCTTTTTATTTTTTAATATTTTGTGAATTTTAATGCTTTTCTGTATTTGCTGTAATGGCGTGTTGTAACAGTATGTGTGCTGATGTGCTCCATGGTAATGGGATGCGTGGTAATGACACTTTTAATAATACACTATGTATTCGCGTGGTAGAGTGTTTCTTTGGGAAAATGCGCGTTGTAGTAGTTAGTCCATTGTACATACTGTGTGGTTTAGGAATGCGTGGTAAAGGCACTCGTTGTTCCACCATACATCAGCTAACACACAACATTCATCTTTCCAGAGCAGTATTCTCAATGATGCCTGGAATTACAATTATGTTTTCTACTGATCATGCAAAGACGTACTCTGGCATGTTCTTTTGAAAATGGTTGGTTATAAGCTCTGTTTTTGAGACTATATAGACTACTTCTGAGTGTAATATATTTTGTAAAACTGTGAAGCAGGGATTATATCCATACCCTGCATAGTATTGTATAGTGCCAATATGGCCTATTGAATCATCATGAGATTGGGTGGGATAATATGCCGGATGAATTTCGATCATTTATTTTTATTTGCCCTCACATATGTGTGCCAATAGCATCAAAATTCCTTTCTGGGTGAAGGTGGAGGACTTATAAGCGAAAAAGTGTGCATGGTAAATACCAAGTACTATCACAAGTGATGATCTTTCATCGGATATGTAGGAGGGTTGAAACTGAAACCTTGATATACGTGAGGAACTAGAATCGAAAAGATTTCAGTAGATGTTTGAATGGGGTTAGGCACAGGAATGTCTTCAACTGACAGGATTAGATAAATATGACTGACAGTTTGAGATAGTGAGAACTAATGTAGAGCTGGATATTCTACTTTCATATTGTGCTTGGAAATGTTGAGTTTTTGTACTGGAATGGGTATCAAGAGCAATTAGGCATAGGTGTGAAGAGATCCTCTGCCAAATCTTGTATATATTTCTGGACTAATTAGCAATGAGTGGAATCCTTGAATCATTCTCAGCCACTGATAGTTACCCAGGATGCATCCCAGCCTATTGCCCGGCAATTCGGGATGAACTTTTCCCATGAGCAGCAGGGCCAGAGGTGATACCCTGTCTGGAGTGAGATGGTGGAAAAATCAAAGAACTTGGATGCCGGTTTATGCTATGAGCAGTGGCTGAGAATAATTGCAGCATTCCATACTTCACCTTGTCATTTATTGTAGATGAGTTCAACAGCTGGGTTATTTTTTCACCTTCTTTTGCTCCTGTACTCGGCACCCAAAACAGTCATGACATTTGCCTATTCCACTAAGCCATTGCTAATCAGAGACATCAAC
Source organism: Lissotriton vulgaris (assembly GCF_964263255.1). Taxonomy (NCBI): domain Eukaryota; kingdom Metazoa; phylum Chordata; class Amphibia; order Caudata; family Salamandridae; genus Lissotriton; species Lissotriton vulgaris. The sequence continues at coordinate 120,757 of NW_028248462.1, forward strand.
AGACATGCAGCATTACAACTCAGCCGGAGAGCACAGATATTAGCAATGAACTTACAGCTATATTACCAGATGCATGTGATAAATGTAGGCTAAGTAGCTGGTGTGCTCAAATATTAGTTTGTGATAAAATTGAGAACTTGCAGTCACACTTAAGAAACATAATAGTAAGCTTCCTTCTCAAAAGTATAATTTTCACAATGTTTTCCTTTATTTTTACTAAGATATCAGATTGAAAGCAATCAAATAAATTATTTTCATAGCATCTAAAAGTATGTAGGGTTTGAGAGTAATTATTTTCCGAATGCTCAAGTTTTCCAAGCTGCAACAGAAAGACCGCTTCTACTAACAATACTTCAAGGGCCCGATGTAGGTAAAAGGGATTTTCCGATTTCAAAATACCGAGGCGGGCCGAATCGGTATTCTGAAATCGGAAAACGAGATGTAGGAAAAAAACAGCGAAAAAATACCGAATCGGTAGGCATCGGTATTGTGATTTGCTATGTACCGATTCGGCACGGACCGAATCGGAAAGTACCGAATCGGCTACCACCGAATCGGAAATAGCCGATTCGGTAAAATCCGATTCGGCAATTACCGATTCGGAGGTCTGAAAACACACCCATGGCCAAAAAGCCCATAGGAATGCATTGAACAATCCGAATCGGTAAAATCCGAATCGGTAAAATCCGAATCGGTAAAATCCGAATCGGTAAAATCCGAATCGGTAAAAGCCGATTCGGTATAATCCGATTCGGTAAAATCCGATACAGTAAAATCAGATACAGCCAATGAGGTGGATCCCCCCTCCCCCACCCAAGCAGGGAGTGGCAACCCTGGCAGGTGCAGCTAATTAAGAACTTTCTGGAGAGCCAGCCTGAGCTGAACACTCACAGTGAGCAGCAGTGGGAGCAGGAGGCAGAGAACTGTGGAGAGCAAGATGGCAAACACCAGTGAGAGCCAGAAGGCTGGCCAGAAGAGAAAGCCAAAGTTCAGTAGCATGGAGCTGCAGGTGTTGGTGGAGGAGGTGGTGAGGGTGCACAGGCAGCTATTCGGGAGGCTGTCCCTCACTGTGCCGGACAGCACTAAGAGGAGGCTCTGGAGTGAGATAGCAGAAAAGGTCAACGCTGTAGGTGTCAATCCCAGGTCCCTTGATGACCTTAAAAAACGCTTCTACGATATCCGCAGCCTGACCAAACGAAAGATGGCTGAGATCCAGAGGCAAGCTGGACTGACAGGTGGAGGCAGGAACCCGGCCCCACCCCTCACTGAGCTGGAGGAACTGGTGTCCAGCACCATCGAGAGGGAGTGCGTGACAGGAATCAGGACCCTGGACAGCTCAGCCAGAGCTACAGCTACAGGTAAGAAGCATGCGCATCATGACACACCCTACCAGACACCTCCCCTTTAGACACAATGCACAGCCAAACCCCAGCCCAGTACTGTAACCAACATACAAGAGAAAAGCATCATGGTATATGTAGTCAGCAGAAGTTAGCAAAATATGGCAGTGCAGAATCACAAGATAGGAAACAGTGGAACACATTCAAAGGAGATGCAAGGACATGTGCAATACTTTAATTGTACTGACTGTAATACATCGGCACTCAATTTATAAATGCTTCTTTATACCTAGGGGCACCATCAGGCGGAGGACCACAGGCAACAGAGGCACCAGCACCAACTACCAGTGCAGTCGCAGGGCCTAGCACGAGTCAGGCTGCCGAGGAGGAGGAGGACAGCACCATTGGCCAGGGTATTGAGGGAGACCTGGTAATTGACTATGACTCACTGCACTCCCCACAAATGTCAGGCACACCCCCCTTGCTGTTCTCCCCTGAGAACTCTCCGACAAGGGCCCACCCTGCACCTACACCACCTCCTGCCACGATTATGGCTGTGGCTCCAGTAAACCCTATCCTGGGAGCAGGGGGTCAGGCCCCGGCCACCACCACATCCACACCAGTGGCACCCCAGCCCACACAGCAGGGCGGCAGCAGCAGTACCCGGAGGCGTGCCATTCCCAGCACTGCAGCGCCGGCACCGGAGGGCAGTGTCTTCCAGGGCCTTGAAGGGAGCATGGTGAAAATCCAACGGCAGCAGGCAAAGTCCATCATGGCCTGCCAGCGCCAGCTCCGCCAGCACAACCTGCAGATGGGCAAGATGGTGAAAGGTTTCAAGGCTTTTGTAGACACTAACAAGGAGGTTGCTGCAGGTCTTGGCAGGCTGACCACAGCCATAACACAGTTATGCGGTAGACTTGAGGAGCATGAGCTCTCGCGCAGGCGGGATGCCCGCGTGCAAAACCGCTCCATTAGCCGCCTTGTTGCTGCAACGGCGCAACTGTGTCAGCGCGGTGCCAATATGGAGGCAAGTTTTACCCAAAACACTGCCGAGGTAACCAGGGGAATGGCCCGCATCACTACAGCCATGGAGGCTATGATAATCTCCAACACTGCCGCCAATACAGCCCTGGACCTGGGGGATGCTGGGGACAGCAGCAGCCGCAGCAGCCCGGCCAGCGCTGCGTCTGAGCCGCGCAGGAGCACCAGGCGCTCCGCAGAAGCCGCAGGACATTCGGAAGGGGTGAGGGACAGCCCAGTGGGGCTGCCAAGCGCTCCAAGAAGTAGGCTTGCCAGGGCGGGTGAGGCAACCCGGACCTTAGACATTTGTTTTCTTTGCTTTTACATTTTATTTTGTTGCACATCAGTGCAGTAACGGTGTTGCAACAGTATTAAAATTTGCTTTTCCCCACAACCATTTACCTGTCTGTGCATCTGTACTCACTCAGAAATAGTTTTCTGTAATCTCCTCACGTCTGTATCTGCCATCACTTGGCGTAGACACCCCAGCTGGCTGTGTTAGTGGCACAGCATCGTCGTCGTCATGGTCCTCATAGTCAGACAACTCCACCTCAGTGCCCTTCTTCACCGCAAGGTTGTGTAACATTGCACAGACAGCTATGATCTTGCAGCAGGTGATGGGGGTATACTGCCTTGCACCTCCACTCTTGTGCAGGCATATGAATCTACTTTTCCAGATGCCAAAGGTCCGTTCGACGACATTCCTTGTGCTTTTGTGGGCCCGGTTATACCTCCTTTGGCTGGGTGTGGAGGGGTTGAGGTAGGGGGTGAGTATGAAAGAGCGGAGGGCATATGCACTGTCGCCTGGAAGGAAAAGGGGTAACATTACACACATGCATACATGTATTACACCTAGCTACTTTGTGTTATGGGGGTCTGATGATGTGTCTCACCTAGGAGGTATCCTTCACCAAATTCGCCAGCCATCAGCCGTGCATAGATGCCGCTCTGTTGAAAAATGTAGGAGTCGTGGGTACTCCCTGGGAATTTTGCTTCCAGGTCTGTGATGGTGCACTTCGCATTGCAGATCACCTGCACGTTGATGGTGTGCGTAGACTTCCGATTGCGGTATATGTATTCTGTGTCAGCTGGGGGGCAAATCGGAATGTGCGTGCCATCTATGCAGCCAATGATTTGGGGAAATTGTGCCATCTGGTAGAAGTCAGCTTTAGTTTGTAGCAGTTCTGCGTGGGTTGCAGGGAAAGAGATGTATTAGTCCATCCTGTGTATCATGGCGTCAAGGAATGTGTGGAAGAACCTTGACAGGCTGCTCTGGGTCACCCCTCCTACCGCTGCAACTCCACTTTGATAGCTGCCAGACGCAAGCAGGTGTAGGCTGCATAGCACCTGGACGTGTGCTGGGATGGCGTGTGCCCTTGGGGTGGGGTGGTCCAACAATGGTTTGAGGTCCCTGATGAGCTCTAGAATGGTGTCAGAGTCCAGCCTGTATCTCTGTAGGCTCTCTGCCTCTGTGAGCATGAACAGGGTTATCCTCTGTCTGTAGACCTGTTCATCTCTTTGCCATTCCCTCTGTCCTTCCTGCTGTAGCCGTAGCCGCCTCGCAATGACATAAAAAGCTGCCATCCTGCAATTTGCATTGCATTTTGGGGCTGTTTTTATGGGTTGGAGTTGGTTACCACCTGATTGTAATCCATGGTAAATACCGAGTGAATACTACCGATTTTGAGCCGAAATCGGTGTTTCTGTGCTTCCCTACATCTCCCCATCTGTCCGAATCGGGGACTTTCCCGATCGGTGATTCTACCGAATCGGTAGGTTCTCCGATTCGGCTTATGTCCGAATCGGTGTCACTACCGATTCGGTACATGGACCGAATCGGATAATTTCCGATTCGGTGTCACTACCGATTCGGTACATGGACCGAATCGGTTAATTTCTGATTCGGTGTCACTACCGATTCGGTACATGGACCGAATCGGATATTTTCCGATTCGGTGTCGCTACCGATTCGGAACATGGACCGATTCGGTATTTGAATCCGATTCGGTGTGTTACCGATTCGTTACATTTCCGATTTTCGGTATGTACGTATCAGATTATTTTCTAATCGGTCTTCATTCCGAATCGGTTTTTGGACCGATTTGGACGTTTTTCTTTGCCCCACATCTCGATGGCAGTATACCGATCGGTAAGGGCCAAAAATCAGTATTTTCGGCCGTTACCGATCGGTAACGGCCTACCTACATCGGGCCCCAAATGATGACATAGTTCTGGGGGTTTAGTAAATTTGTGAGAAGATCCCACAAACTCAAACTGAGAGAAAATGGCAACAGCACAATTGAAGGACTACTCTATTATCCTAAAATAGCCTCATACTATTACTGCATTCTGTTAGAAAACGTCCTTCTGTTTGTATGGCTTATTGTACATGATAATTTAATTTGCTAGTTAATTTGTCTGTAAAACAAATCCTGTAAAATGCAGCATTACTGTTCCTACTGATAAACCAGCACCTCCCATTCCTCTAGTTTGAACGCCACTAATGGGGTTTTTGAGTCATACCAGAGGACATATTGACATTTTTATGTGTACTTTTTAGTTGCTAGGTTTGCTTGATGGAGTAGTCAGAGACCTATGACTGTAGAGGTGTTCTGAGTGTTATGAGATTGGCCTGGGGCAATCATTGTAATCAGAGTAAGAAATCAGCAACTTCACCATATTACTGGAAGGGAAGAAGGATGTTTTGAGCCGATCCGTCCATCTTGCCCCGCTTTTTACAAAACCCAGGTAAGTTTAACTAAAGAGCAACATTTCATCAATCAATCAGTCAAAAAGTACTTTATTCAGTCAAAGCATACAATAAAAAAACATGACAAAACAATAAAAACAATCATGTACAAGTATAAAACTAGCACATTTAAAACAGTTGGTTGTAGATGCATTGTTCATCTCATAAAACTTCTCAAAAAGCATCAGCAAAAAAATGTTTAAATGGCAAATTATACTACTGCTTCAAATCATAAATAAAAACAAAAGAACAAAAGCATATTTGTTCGATTGATTGGCAAAATAAAAGAACCTATGAGTACAAAGTTTATAAAATAAAAAATATCAGGAATTCCACAGAGCCCTAACAGTTCGAAGTTAAATGAAGAATGTGAGAGCACGTAACCACAAGGTACTGAAATCATTAAGTACCTTGGGCCTCATTTATGAAAGCCTTGCGCCACTGGTGCGTCACTTTTTCCCACGTTAAAAGTGACGCACCGGCGGCGCAAGGCCTTCATAAATAAGGCCCCTAATGCCTAAAATCTCTAAAAACCTTTTAAAATCTCTTTAAAAAGCTTGGCAGTCAAAAAACTGAGCTGTTCAGGTGAGGCAATGGAATTTAAGAGCTAGCACAACTACATCGTCCATTTGATAAAAGGCATATAATAGAAAGTGCAGTTAAGCCAAGCATTTCAAAATATTCTTAACATTCTATATGCAGCTAAATACCAAAACAAAACACCACCTGTTATAGGGCCAAATAGCAATGCAAAGACATTAAGGTTGTACAAGACAGTGGGCCAATATATTTTCAATGGCCTGGTCACTCTCTATGGTATACCACTGTGGCTAGCACTTTTACACCACCTCCTTCATGTGTTTAAGCCAGGAATGTCATGCTCTTTAACCAAATGTTTAGGAAGCAACAGATAACCGCAAACACAATAGGATCCGAAGTGTTGGTTTTCAAGATACTCTGCACAACTAAATAGTGGGTTGTCTGCAGGATCAACCACTGGTGTATCTATTTACAGCGAGAGCCCCGATACTCTGTATTTGATTACTTCTCAGGCTGTATATGATGACGGTCAGGCAAGTCCCCGAAGTCAACCAAATGTTGGCCGACTTAAGTCTGCCATGAACCTAGCCTTGCATAAAATTTGACCGCTAAGAAAGTGGCTTAACACTCGGCTAGGATCTTTGGTACCTTGGTATACGATAGAGCTGAAAGTCAAGAAGACCCTATGGAAAATGTTGGAGAGATGCAGGCATCGCAATTATGAATTAGATGACAACATTGCCTTAAGGCAAAACTCTATGCCTGCCACTGTAGCAAAAAAATGCCAGAAAAAAATACATCTGCAATCAAATTGATCAAGTGGATAATTCCTCCAAGGAATTGTTTAAAGTCTATGAATAATGTACTCATCCTTATGCTTTCTCACAGCCCTTTCAGGCAATGCATGAATTATGTGACTCTATTGCTGACTACTTTGACAACAAGGCAAACACAAGGAGATGATGGACGGAGCACTGCAACTTTTCAGACACTCACCCCTAGTCAGACCTGGCTTGACAGTTCGGGCTGGGCTGTTCCCCTGAGGCACTTGATCAAGGCTGATTTGCATATAGCTGGGTCTGAACTGGGGTGGTGAAGTGAGATAAAGAAGGATGATGGATTCAACCCAGATCTGTGACTGGGGGTGAGTGTCTCAAAAGTTTCAGTGCTCTTTCTATCATCTTTTTGTGTTTGCTTTGTTCACCCTAAGTTAGCAGGGCATGCCTAGACGTGGGTCCCTTGCTCACTTTGCCACTGTATTCAAGTTAGCCTGGCTGAGGAGGGGTGTTACCCCTAAACTGGTCCCAGGATGCTTGTTTCTGGTCAAGTTAAGACCTGGCTTGGCAGTTCGGGCTGGAGTGTTCCCATGAGGCACAAGTTCAAGACGGATTTGCATACAGCTGAGTCTCAACGTTGCGTGGCGAAGTGAGCCTAAGAACGTTGATGGATTCAACCGAGATCTGTGACTGGGGGTGAATGTCAGAAAAGTTTCAGTACTCCGTCCATCATCTCTTTGTGTTTGCTTTGTTCACCCTAAGTTGGCAGGGTATGCCCAGTAGTGGGTCCCTTGCTCACTTTACCACTAGATTCAAGCTAACCTGGCTAATATGGGGTGTTACCCCAAAACCGGCCCAAGGATGCTTGTTTCTGGTTCAGTGAATACCTGGCTTAGCAGTTCGGGCTGGACTGTTTCCACAAGGCACAGCAGCAAGACTGATTAAATATAACTGGGGTGGCAAGGTGAGCTAAAGAACGATGATGGATTAAACCCAGATCTGTGACTGGAGATGAGTCTCCGAAAAGTTTCAGTGCTCCATCAATCATATTTTTATGTTTGCTTTGTTCACCCTAAGTTAGCAGGGCATGCCTAGACGTGGGTCCCTTGCTCACTTTGCCACTGGATTCAAGCTAGCCTGGCTGATGACGGCTGATTAGCCAGAAACCAGTCCCAGGATTCTTGTTTCTGGTCCAGGGAAGACATGGCTTGGCAGTTCAGGCTGGACTGTTCCCATGAAACACAGCGTCAGACTGATTTGTATATGGCCAAGTCTGAACTGGGGTGGCGGATGATGGATTAAACCCAGATCAGTTGACTGGGGGTGAGTGGTTGCAATGTTCAACACTCCGTCCATCATCCCCTTTGGTTTTGATATAAACATGAATATAGGCAAGTATATAAAATACATGTCAATATAATGCTTACTCCTAAGATGCAGCCCTAACTAGATTTACCTATGTGTACCTAGCATGTATGTAGGTGTTAAGCCCAGAATCCCTCTAGGATAAAGTCAACCCCATTACCTGAAGTGAGAGACTGTGGGACCCGTCTTGGTCTCCAGTTGGACACCACACAAGGGATGTTCAGACCACTGCGAGCAGGAGTATCTGCATGCATGAACTTCAGAGTCTCGCATCAGTGTGTCGACATGGAAGTCATGATCACTTATGCCTGTCTCAGCCAGATGTGATGTTCATATACCCAAAGGTATCTCCAGGGCTTCTATCTTGTGGGCCACTGTCAGACTTAGGATGACGTCATGAATGAACCTTGTACATAAATATTATGCTGGAGATGGTTGTCCAAGAATCCAAGCATCCTCATGCATAATGTATGAGGCTAGTATTCAGGGAAAAGCCCACGTACTGTAAGCAGTACTTTAACTAGGCAAAGGGTCAGTCCTAGCAGCCCGTTATATATTCAGTGTAGGGATGGATATATGTGAAAGGTTCGGATGTTACCCTGGCCTATATAAGGGTACCTATATGCAATATACCATTGTTTGCTATAGGACTCTGGGCACATTAGCACTGCTGATCAGTGCTAAAGTGCATATGCTCTCTGTTTAAACTGCTATAGTGATTGGTTCTCCCTGATTGGCATATTTGTTTTACCAGTAGGTCCCTAGTAAAGTGCACTGAGTGTGCCAGGGCTGTAACTCAAATGCTGCTAGGGGGCATGCAGTACTGATTGTGCCACCCAAATGAGTAGCCCTGAAAAGATGTCTCAGGCCTGCCACTGCGGGGTCTGTGCGCAGTTTTTTAACTGCCATGTCGACTTGGCAAGTGCACACAATTGCCAGGCCCTACCCTTCCCTTTTCTTACACATGGGACACCCCTATGGTAGGCCCAAGGTACCCCCTGGGCAGGGTGCATGGTATGTGAAAGGCAGGACAAGTGCTGGTGTTTGTAACATGTCCTCGTAGTGAAATACTGCCAATTTAGTTTTTCACTATTGAAAGGCTATCTTACCTCATAGGACAGAATGGGGAATGCTTTGAAACATTTTACAAGCATATGTTCCCATATGGATACGATATAAAAATGGGGTTTGGTATCCATGAACTCGGGATTTAATAACACATCTTTTAGTAAAGATGGTTTTTAAATTGTGTGTTTGAAAATAGCACTTTTATAAAGTGGGTATTTTCTTGTTCAACCATCCTGCGTGCCCCAGCCTGTTTTTGGATTGACTGTCTGGTTTCAGTGTGACAGAAACAGAGTATTTGCATTCCCTCTAGGCAGCCTCTGGGGGGTTGAAGTGTGCCTGCCCCTACCTGGATGACTCAGCCCTGAGCTGAATAGACCCTGGCTGCGTAAAGAGTGGTGAGAAGAGATTGACCTTGCACCTAAATGGAGCCTGTCTCACTTGCACAATGCTGTTGCCACCTCTTGTGGTCATGCTGCACCAGGGAAGGCAGAACTAGTTTGAACTGGATTCAGAGCCCCCCGCACAAAGAGAACAAAGACATTTTGGGGTATAAATATCAGACCCAACACCTCAGACTTTAGATCATTCCTGGAATTTAAGAGGAACCTTTGCCAAGGAGAAAAGCTAAAGAAAATGAGTAGAAGTACTACCCTTGCTGTGTGTCAGGGGTATCCTGCAGTTGCTGCTTCTGCCAAGGAGAGGAGAAGGACTTTGCTGTTGCAGTGTCCCCTGCTTGAAGGAGATCTCCATGGGCCTGAAGGGAGCTGGCCTCCTGTTCAGAAGTCTCAGGGACACAAATAATTCAGCCCCAACTCTGTTGCTGTACGTTCTAGCCTGCAAAGATGTACTTGTGCCAATTGTGGGCTTCTAGTGGTAGTTGCTGCTGTTTGGGAGCTGGAAGAAAGAAGAAATGTGAAGAACTGCTAAAATCGACACATCGCTGTTCTTGCAGCTTTTTTCTTGACGCATCTGCACGGAGCGAGAAGAATTTCCACGTATCGCTGTGCCACTGCAAAAAAACGTTGCACTGCCTGTCGCTACTGCGAGAACCGATACATCGCGGGATCGCAGCTGAAGAGAACCGACGCAGTGCCACACAATGCCGCCGCATCGATCACTGAATCACCCCGGATATCCACACATCATATCTGTGCAGCAAGTTTGTCAAAAAGCATCACCCGTGGACCGGAACCATCACGAACAATCCACTCATCACTCCCCGTACAGACTGGATTCAATGCAACCTTTTCTCTGCTTGCAGCCGGACTGTCGCATCCCCTCCCCAAAGTCTCAGGAGAGTCGCATCTCTTTGTTTTCCGACGCTGAGGCTGTTTGGCATGTGAACTTTGATGTATCTACAGGTACTTTGATGAAAAGTCACGCATCCATAGTTTTCTATGGTACAAGTTCTTGAAACCTTTTGAAAATCATATTTTTACCTGTGTATATTGGATTTATGTAATTTTGGTCTTGTTTAGTTTAGATAAAGATATTTTATTTTTCTAAACTGGTGTGGTGTCCGTTTGTTGTGGTTTCACTGTGATACTGTGAGTGTTGGTACAAATACTTTACACATTGCCTTTGGGATAAGCCTGTCTGCTCATGCCAAGCTACCAAGGGGGTGAGCATGGGTTATCTTAAGTGTGTACCCCTCTTACCCTGACTAGAAGCAAGGAGCCCTATTGGAATAAAGGTACCTACCTATGCCAACTAGAGACCCCTATTTCTAACAGCAGACCTGAATAATTTGTGTTCTGATTTCTTAAGTCTCTTTTGCCAGAGTAAATGCACATGACAATTCCAGATTTGAGCATGGGAATTGCGTATGGATTCTTCTAGGTTTTGGGCAAGGGGAGCATTTAGCACTGCTTCAGCTGTGCTACAGGCAAAAGATAGTCCTGCCTCTGGGAGGGTGCAAGACAGTTTGAAGATACCTTCGCCAGCCAGGTGGAGAAGTAGTGGTTGTTTCTTTTTACTGTCAACTCCAGTATATTTCAAAATATTTAACTGTGGGTGTTCAAGTAAAGTGTTTGAGGCAACGGGAGTGCCAGCCAGCTCAAATAATGAACTGAAGGAATGGTGGAGAGCACTGCAGAGTAGGCACCTGACCACTATTGCCCTCATTACCATGGGGGTCGGATGAGCCTGGATGTTTGGGGGCACCACATGTGCCCCTGGCCCCATAGTGGAGGCCCATTGAAGATGGAGGCCCTGCTAGTGGCCCCCAAAGTCCCTTATTTTCCGACTTTACATGGCAGTGGGACTGCCATGTAAAAACAGAGGGAAAGGGACCTCCTGTTTCCTATGGTGGTGCCTCTACAGGCGCCACCTTCATTGTAGGGATTAGGCTATGTCTGCCACCGACTGGCTCCTTGAGCCTGTCAGATGCAGAGGTCCTTTCCCCTGCAAAATCGCTCCAATGACCAGTATTTTAATCTAACAATACACTGGATGTTGGGTGGACCACCACTGACGGCCTGTCAATGGCGGACCACTCAACATCCCAATGAGGACATATGCTCTAAACTATATGTCACTAAAAAGTGCCAGCCAAGCGCTTCACACACTATGGGGGTCATTAAGATAGTGGGCGGATCGCCATCGTCCATAAGGCGGTGGTGATCCACCCACCAAAACCCACCGCCCACATGTAAATTTCCCCCACCACATTACCTTGGCAGGGGGGACCCCGGTGGATGGAAAGACCGTCCACTGGTTTTCCGCCCTGTTAAAGAGAAGACCGGGAGGAAAAGCTGTTAACATGGTGGTGGTTTCTGGGAGACACCGCCATCTATATTAGCATACATGTGGTTCCCAGCATTGGGGGCCCATAGCGGGCCCCCAGGGATTCTGTGGGGTGCACATGGGGGGGTACCCCCTGCTTTTGACAGTACAACGTGGCAGGCACCGCTCGGTGCCTGTCACGTTGTACTGTCAAATACACAACTTGCATCTCTGGCATTGTGGCGGGCGGTGCTTTCAGCACCACCCACCGCAATGTCAGAAATGCGGGATGCACCCACCAGTGTGGCGGGCACATCCAAATGGGATGTGCGGGACCGCCGCAAGCATTGCAGGCGGTCCCATTTCCCGGGGGTATGGGTGTCGGACAATGTCCGCCTGCCATACTAATGAGCCCCCATGTGTGGAAAAAATGATCTACAGTGAGAATTGTACTTGAAAGGTGTGCAGATGATAATGAAGAAAAATACATTTGCTAAATGCCGCAAAGTCAAATCTGGTATGCCAAAGTTCAGCATGATGGTTCGTGAGGCATGGTAAAGAGACAGGTGAGGTTCATTGACCAAATTTGGTTTGCACTACAAGAGGCACCTTATGCAAAGTTTTTCAATCAATCAATCAGAACATTTATAGAGTGAGCTACTCATCTGTAACTGCAGATGAAGATGTTGAGCCATACTCTTTTGAGTGGAGCTTCACAAGTTATGGCAGTGAGTTTGCTGAGGTCAGAAGTGAAGAGGCCACGTGTGTGTAGACAGTGGAAACCACTATCCACTGGCCTGGTTGAGTGGTTTGTCATGTACAGGGTGTTGGTGGTGTGTGAGTCTGTGTCTTTTGGGGTTGTGTGTGGCATTGATGGGTTCGGGTATGGGAGCAGCAGACCAGTCCTCCATTGCCAGTGCTATGTTGGAAGCCTGCTGGGGTTATGACAACACAGAGCTGTCCATACTGTTAACCTTTCAGCTTCGGAAGTGCCAAGGTATTCAAACCATGAGTTATTTATTTACTTTTTTTCACCTCATTGCAAGGAAATCAAACTTTCACTTGAAGGAAGGGGGGACTGCTCAAACATGTTATAACCCCCTTTGAGTACGAGTACAAATATCACAGTAATGAATTTATATATACATGATTTTCATTAGACTGTCAATGAATGGGGATTGCAAACCTTTCATCACTGCAGGGACTAAGGGACAGCTAGGAATCCTTCTATCTCAAAATGCAATGCTCTCTATTATCTTTGATTTCATGGTTCAGGTCTAAATTAGCATGGTTGATACTGCTCTTTGTGGAAACAATCCCTACTAGTGCTCTCTGGCAAAACAATACTGTATATGGAAAATGACATTCTCTGCTTTGAGTAGCCCCAGTGGTGCTGAAACTATTTTCAAAGTGGATGTGCTGGCCAGTGGTTCCATTTTGCCAAAATCATATAGAATCTGAACAAATAGCAAGGAAGTTTAGAAATTAACAACATTTTTCCACATGAAAATGGTGACATGTTATTCCTTCACAGCACATGCAATACATGAATTCAACATAGTATAATACATCTTTATGGAGTGCATGTTTTCTCTATAAATGGCCACTTGACACTGGGAAATCAGTGTAAGCACCCAGTGGAAGGCCAACTCAAAGTTTTACTGAGCTAAGATCAATTTCTTAATTGTTTGCTACATTTACTCCTAGATCTTGAATGTTGTCCTCAGTTGAACCCTTGATGGACTAAAGGAATTCACTCAGAGCTCTGCTCTTCATACCCAAACTTTCTCTGTGCTTTGTTTTATACTCAGAGTGTCTAGGACATGATCTACTTGAAAAATGTTTAGCTTGTCTGGGTACCATGTTCCTGATAATACCTAACCCTCTTCAATGCTCTATTGGTGATCACTGATAGGCTATCTCAAAATTCTTTCCTGATAATGCCTCAAATTCACAGCACTACTCATAACATCTATATTTGTTGGCCAAAATGTATCTTTTGATAATCATAGACTAGTCAAACATGGCCTTTTAATGGTACCTAACTTGTAACCTCCTGATGAATTGTTTGATTTCTTCCCCATCTAACATATGCAGTAGATGCAGCTCAAAAGGTGTAAGCTGTCCAGAAGAAGCATTATGTGACAATTTGGAACTATGTGCAACCAACATGAGCATTTTTGTGAACAACAGAAAAGTAGTTGAAGTGAAAAATTTAGCAACCACGTATACAATAGCATCATATGTGCTGTATATAAAAAAATACCAATAAGAGTGAAAATGCATTAATTTAAAAAAATGACGTCTCGTGATCTATGCTGGTGTAACGATCTCCAAATATTCTTTCCTGGAACATTGGCCCTTAAAATATGAGATGCTGACTACACTCGAAAAATGCTGTGCTATACAGAATGCAAAAACCACAGTTGATGGACAGAATACAGAACAATGTCATACATTCACCCCAGTACAGAGATCTGGGCTTAAATCCATCGTTTTTTTGTACTCCACACCACCCCAGTTCAGACATGGCCATATGCAAATCAGTCTGACCCTGTGCCTCATGGGAACAGTCCAGCCCGAACTGCCAAGCCATGCCTTCCCTGGACCGGAAACAAGCTTCCGAGGACCGGTTTCTGGCATTCCAGCCGTCTTCAGCCCGGCTTGCTTGAATCCAGTGGTGTGGAGTGCATGGGACTCACGTCTGAGTATACCCATCCCACTTGGGGTGACAAATGCAAAAACCACAGTTGATGGACAGAATGCAGAACAATGTCATACATTCACCCCAGTACAGAGATCTGGGCCTTAATCCATCGTTTTTTTGCACTCCACACCACCCCAGTTCAGACATGGCCATATGCAAACCAGTCTGACCCTGTGCCTCATGGGAACAGTCCAGCCCGAACTGCCAAGCCATGCCTTCCCTGGACCGGAAACAAGCTTCCTAGGACCGGTGTCTGGTATTACAGCCGTCTTCAGCCAGGCTTGCTTGAATCCAGTGGCAAAGTGAGCAAGGGACTCACGTCTGAGCATACCCTGCCAACTTATGGCAAACAAAGCGGTACAAAAGGGGGTGGTGATGGACGGAGCATCTGAACCAATCAAACACTCGCAACCAGTCAACATATCTGGGTTTAATCCATCACCGTTCTTTAGCCCATTCTGCCACTCCAGTTCAGACATAGCCATTTGCAATTCAGTATGAACCTGTGCCTCATGGGAACAGTCCAGCCCGAACTGCCTAGCTATGCCTTCCCAGACCGGAAACAAGCTTCCTAGGACTGTTTGGTTGTGACCCGACTGGCATCTGGTGCCGTGTCCGACCGACGCAATATGATAAGCAGCGGTCGGAGGCAGTGGGAGAAGGGACTGACGTTTCCGACAAGCTCAAGGAGCGTGGCTGACTATTGATTGGAATGTAAAACCCTACAATAGGGCAGTGCCTGCTCAGGCACTGCCATGGGAATTATGCATTCATTTTCAGACAACCTTTCATAGAAGGCTGTAGGAAATAAAATTTGGGGACCATAGCAGGGCCCCTTCCCCCTGAAGCCTCCGTTATAGCCTCTGGGGTACATATGATGCCCCGCAAACATAGATGCACTGTGTGCCAGGCACCCCATGGTGCCTGGCAACAGTGCATGGATGTTTGTAAACATACCCTTTACCATTGCTGCTTGTGCTGCCGGCCTTTTCTGACTGCAAGCACATGTCGCAATGGTATAGGATATGT
This sequence comes from Lissotriton vulgaris, assembly GCF_964263255.1. Classification (NCBI taxonomy): domain Eukaryota; kingdom Metazoa; phylum Chordata; class Amphibia; order Caudata; family Salamandridae; genus Lissotriton; species Lissotriton vulgaris. The sequence goes on from NW_028248462.1 coordinate 136,075, forward strand.
TTCCGATTTCAGTGCTGGTGGTTGCATCATAAAATGGTGGTTGGGACCTCTGATTCCTTGTTGGTCAGTCGATTCCCTCTATAATGTTGGTTGGACACTTGTCCGACCGGCACCATAATCAGCCCCATGTCTTTAAAACTAGTTTCATTACCATGCACTACTTTACAAAATAATTTTTGGAGTTAATTATTTAGCATGCATGCATGTGTCATTACTACACATTTTTTTTTTTAACCACCAGTTTTATGTCTACATAATTGTTTGACAACTAGTGTCATTAACACAAATATTTAAGTATATGGGTAAGTTCATAAGTGAGTGTATGTTGTAGGTATTTGGTAAATATAAATGTTATAATAATATTTTATATATATATTTTTTAATGATTATACGTTTTAGGGATGGGATGTAAGGGATAGAGCGTATTGAGTAAGGAAGTGTATTAACACTCAGGTAATAATTGTAATACTTTTGTATTCATTTTTATGAATTGTAATTGTTTTAAATGGACAAAAATTTTAAAAAAAAAAATATTTAATAAAAATGCAAAATAAGAATTTAGGGACAGAATGTTAGGAATATTGGTGTATTGGTTAGGTAAGTGTAATACGACTTAGGTGTTAGCTTTAATACTTTAGTATTCATTTTTATGAATTGTAATTGTTTTAAATTAATGATAATTGTAATTAGTAATATATTTAATATTATTTCAAAACTTGTTTTCAGGAATGGGATGTAAGGGATACATGGGTACTGGGTGGGAAAGTGTATTAATACCTAGGTATTGATCATACTGATGTAGTATTGATATGTATTAATTGTAATTGATATAAAATATCTTTTAAATTATCTGAATCATTTTTGGGATGGGATGCAATAGATTTAGAGGTTATTAATACTCAGACAGTAATTTGAATACTTTAGTATTAATATGTAATGATCAAAATTTAATATAAATTCTACTAATATTAAAACATACATTTAAAAAAAATTACATTAGTATTTAGTAATGAAATGTAAGCAATATTGGTGTATTTGTTGATGTGATGTAATAATACTTAAGTATTAATTGTAATAGTTGATTCTTAATAATTAAGGAAAATATAAGTGAAAATGTCGATGTTAGTTCATTTTTTTATTATATACAAATATATAATATTGAATTTCATAAATTGTATTTATTAATTTACAAACATTTGTCAAAATTACATTTCAACAAATTGTTTGAAAAACTGTAAATGCAATGCAAATGTTTATAATTTATATTTTTTTACCAAGGTATAAAAAGACCAAAAAATACAGAAATAGTAAAATAATATAACATATTTTGGAAAAATATGAACACATTTATTGTAAAACGTAACATGTTTTAAAAACATTTTATAATTTATTTTCCCATTAAGTTCAATGTTGAATATTGTCTTTTTTTCTCTTTGTACTTTACAGCTTGATGCTCGCGGTTGAACGTATGTTTCTACAGTCGGTGTAGGGCCGTAGTCAAGATTGGAAGCAAAGAAGAGCTGCAGTCAGATAAAAAACAATTTACTTTACATTACTAAGTGGATAGGTGTCTACATTTATTGTAGGGTAGAGGGGGTAGGAAGTAAGATGTTAGATAGTAATGCCTAGCATTTTTTCCTATGCGTTTTTATCCTATTTTCCTTTCCATGTAGGTTGTGTTCATATGCTCACCTTGAGATTAGTGTTTCTTTTAAAAAGTCGTCTTCAGCCCGGCTTGCTTGAATCCAGTGGTGTGGAGTGCATGGGACTCACGTCTGAGTATACCCATCCCACTCGGGGTGACGAATGCAAAAACCACAGTTGATGGACAGAATGCAGAACAATGTCACACATTCACCCCAGTACAGAGATCTGGGCCTTAATCCATCGTTTTTTTGCACTCCACACCACCCCAGTTCAGACATGGCCATATGCAAACCAGTCTGACCCTGTGCCTCATGGGAACAGTCCAGCCCGAACTGCCAAGCCATGCCTTCCCTGGACCGGAAACAAGCTTCCTAGGACCGGTGTCTGGTATTACATTTTAGAAAAATCATAAGACAAGTCACTAAAACTTTTTAAAATTTCTTTGAAATAAAAGCAACATTTTTCGTTTTTTGCCTGTGTGTTTTTTTTATATTGTTTGCACTTCACTGGTAAAGAACATCACGTAGCTTCAGAACTAAGATGGATGTATTGAATACAGTACTACATCGTTATTTTTTTGTATATTACGATTTGGAAACAGTGTTATTTTTTAAGGGGATGTTTTCATTAACAGGGTTTCCGATATGGATGTTATTTACTACTGGCTTTTTAGGGAAAACATTTTGTATTTGGCGATTTTTTATTTCAAGCTACGGTTACAGAAAATAGGTTGTAAAAAACATTTCTGTTATTACATTGCATTTTTAATACTCAATTAATATATTTGTAATAATTGAGTTGCAGGTGATGGTTTTCCATTTAAAACCATGCTTTTTCGGCATTTCAATGTTTTACTGTGGAGGTTAATATATACATGTATATGGATTACTGTTGACTCTTGGATCCACCGGAACTCTCCTCGACGACCCGCCTGTAGCATCTTCATCTTCAGGCACCATCGACCTGCGTGACAAAACCCGACTCTACTTCGCACCTATGCACCCGCTTCCTGTGGGTGAGGTAACTCAGCAACGCTGGTGTTCCTACACTGGTACACACCTCTAGTGTCTAGGTCTAACGTTTTGTCCTTCTAGGTCACTCGGAAGGTTCCTTAAACAGTAACTTTATAACTTTTACACACCATTGACATTGCATTGGTGCATGCGTGTGCTTTAAGCGCTGCACCCGAGCCCCGCGGGACTTTCCCCGACTTCTTCACTGTTAGTCCCGAACAGCTCCAGCGATTCCTCAGGCCCTAGGCCTAATTCCTTTCAGCTAGGTGGTTCTTATACCACTATTTTAGTATATGGTTTAGGTGGCCCCTAGGGCTCATCCATATTGTGCAACTTTTGTATATTTAAACTGTGTTTTGTTTTAACGCATTTGCTTCTGTGCTCATAAAGAGTATAGGGGATATTTGTAGTAAATAAATATATATATATTTTCAATATATATCTGTGTGGTGACCTTCCATTTGGTATTCAAGGGGATTGTGTATGGTAAAACAGCTTGCTTCACATGCCTTTACAGAGTTTAGCCTAAGACTGCTTTGTCCACGCTACCTCTAGGATAGCTGGTCTATAAGGTTGACTTACAACCAATCATCACAAGGGTTGCTTGGCATGGTACAAGGTGATCACTAGAACTAGTGAGCATCATATACCAGGCCAACTTCTCACAATCCTCAACTAAGGATGTTCTTTGCATTTTATGCCAATATGCCTGAGAAAAGTAAAAAAAAAATCCTTGAATTTGAATAGTAGGGTAAATTTCTGTAATTGTAATAATTATTAATAATTTAAAGTTAATTGTTACTTTTATAGGGCTTTTATTAGTTGTTTTGGATTTTATTACTGTTATCAATTTAGTGTATGTTGAGGATTGTTTATCAGGAAGTAAACTGTATATTAACGCAACTGTTTTGTTATTTATGTTAGCATGAATAGTGTACATTTGGGTAAATGTTTGTGGTGGTGATTTAAAAGTTCCATTCGGCATCCAAATTTCACTACTTTCAAGTGTTAAATGTTTATGGTTTGTGCTAAACATTAGTGTTCTTTTTTCAGGGTTCTCGTTGTCATTGAGTAGATACATTTCTTCAGAGAAAGTGATTGTTAATTCAGGGGGATGTCAATGCCAAAATAAGTTTGTGATGTTATTCACTAGGGATTACTTTCCTGTTTTATCTTTGTACCGTTCGCCTCATTTGGGATTGTGGGCATACTACTGGCATTGAGCATGTGAAGGGTTTCAGATACATATCTTAAAAATGAGCTGAGGCTCATTGGAGGTGGATGCAAGGTCTTTCATTTTTGTATGTTTTCACGTACTCCTGTCTCGATGGTAGATGTAGAGTGGTTATGCGCAGTTGTCCTAACTACGGTGTGTTCCAGAGTAACTGCTCTGCCTGTGCAATTGGATGAGAAGTAATGCACAAACCTCAAATGGCACCTGGGCTCACTGAATCTGTCCTTATAATAAACACTTTAGTACTCTGTTGCCTGTCAAGGATTAGACACATAAAGCTTTATTAGCTGGGGATGCCATTGATGTTGGTTCTGTTAAAAAAGAGAAATAGACAAAAGTATAAAGGTATGTTTTCGCTATTGTGTTATATTTTTGCTTTTGTTTGCTTCCCTATTCTAAATGTGAAAAAGCTTTTTGGTAATTTTGTGATTTTGTTTGTGTAGAGAAAACAATGGATATGTTACTTGCAGAAAAGAACATATTTATTGTTAATTACTAGTTTTCACCTGTGAAATAAAGCTGGTGTTATTGTTGAAATAGTATTATTTATTTACCATGAAATTTGTGAGTCGTTTGTCTCTGAGGAATCTTATTGGTAATATTTTTTTACCTTTTTTGATGTATTCTGTAGGGTAATTATGGTTTTGTCAATGTTGCTGGTGTCTGTTCTGAAAAGAAGAATGCAATTTATTTGTTTTTCATAAACCTTTGTATTTCTGTTTTTTTTCTCATTATTTACTGTTGATATTTACAATACTCACTTGAATATTTCTGTGTTTGTTGTTCAGGATAAGTCCTGTGTTGAGTTTATTTTTTAGCTGTTTTGTAGATAGGTGTATCAGTTTAAATAGGAAATGCAATACATGCTATTAATTGTTTTTTAAAATATGTATTGTATGAATTTGAGCATTTTGTGTTAGTTAAATGTTTTGTGTTTTTAAACTAATAATTTGTACTTTAGTCACGGTCTAGCTGCAGCTCTGAGATAATTTCTTGATGAAGGTTTATTAGTAGGTTTGCTCTCTAATAGCTGTCCAGCACCTGTCCTGAGGTAAGCACATGGTAGAGTTAGAATAGTAATTTTGGCCCTTCGTTTCTGTCCATTATCTGCCCTAAGGTAAGTGCATGATTGAGTGAGAATAGAAATGTTTCCCTAGTCAGTGTCCAGCACTTGGCACTTGTCCTGAGGGGATCACTCTGTGGAGTTAGAATAGTAATTGTGGCTTATAATCTTCATCCAGCATCTGCCCTGAGGGAAGTACTTGGTGGAGTTAGAATGGTAATTTTCCCTAGTCAGTGTCCAGAAATTGCCTTGAGGTTATTACCCAGTGGATGTAGAAAATTAATTTTGGAATTTGGGGACTGATTACGATGTCAGTTGGTCTGCCACCAATGGCTCATCAGTGTCTAACCACCCCTACATCTGCCCTTGTGGTCCAACCCCGCATTACAATGCAGAAGACAGAGCCATCTGGCAGAGGGACCATCTGCTGCGCTCGGTTTGTCGAAGGGTTAGGATTCCCTACAATGAGGGCAGTACCTGCTCAGGAACCGCCATAGGGATTACAATGCCCCTTTGTACTTGCTCTTTCAGTGGCTATTTGGGCCCTCTTCACTTCCAGCTTACCCCCTGGCCCTCCACGGGGGGAGGCAACCACAGACCTGCACTATGTGGTGCCTGCCACATGGAGCAGGGATGTTTTTAATCTCTTTATTTTCTATTTGGGCATGTGCTATACCCCACAGCAACATATACATATTGCAACATCTAAGAAGAATGTTGCATCTGACCGGCATCGTAATCAGGCCCTTGGTCACTATCCAGTACCTGCCCAGAGGTAAGAACTTGGTGGAGTTAGAATAGGAACTTTCACATGGTTAGTGTCCAGCACCTGTCATGAGATAATTGCTTGGTAGAGTTGGAATAGTAAGTTTGCCCCTCAGTCACTTTCCAGGGCCTGCCCTAAGGTAAGTACTTGGTGGAGTTAGAAGAGTAATTTTCTCCCAGTTAGTGCCCAGCCCCTGCCCTAAGGGAGTTACTTGATGGATCTGGAATAGTAATTTTGTACATTAGTCACTGTCGAGCACATGACCTGAGGTAATTACTTGGTGGAGTTGGAATAGTATTTTTCCCCTTAGTCACTGTCAACAACTGCCCTGAGGTAAGTACTTGGTGGACTTAGGAGATACATTTTTCCCATAGTTAGTATCCAGCACCTGCCCTGAGTAAATTACCAGGTGGAGTTAGAATAGTATTTTTGGCCTTTAGTCGTTGTTCAGCACCTGCGTCTCACCTGCTTTGAGGTAAGTACTTGGTAAAGTTAGAATAATATTTTTGCCCTTAGTACTGTCCAGCACTTGCCCTGAGATTAGTATTTAGTTGAGTTACAAAGATGAGAATTTATCAAGTTGAAAATAATTGTATTTAAAAGAATTTTAAATATGTGAACCAGATTAATTTTAGCTGGTTAAACATTTGAAAAGTGGAATCTGTAAATTTAGTAAAATAACAATTATTAGATATGTCATACAAATGGGCAGTGCAAATATAAGCATTTCCTTGTAAAAATGTTACTTACTTGGATGGGTGGATGGTGTAGTTTGTGGTAGTCAAGTCTTGATTCAGCAATATTTTCTGTGTGCTGTCAAACGTTATCACTATATTAGTAGATGTGAAATGGTGGGTGGCCCTTTTTATACGTGTTTTGTGTGGTAGATGAAAATGTAAACAAAGATATGTTTTCGAATGTCAATTTTTCACTGAGCTGTAGTGTGTATGTGTTGTTTATTATTTGTTTGTAAAAAGAAAAAAATATTTTACTTCCTGTTTTAAAACAAGAGCAATTTTTTTGGGGAAAAGTAAAAGTAAGGGGTTAAAATAAAGGTAGGACTATGTTGCAAACGTATATAGGATTGCGTTTTTTCAATATCTGTTGTATTGTCTCATGTTTCAATTATGATGCTAATTTGTAGAATGTGTTTGGAAGATATTTGTTTGTATATTTTTTGTTGTTATTTTTAGAACTTCTTTTAATTTTTTGATATTTTGTGAATTTATGTGCTTTTCTGTATTTGTTGTAATGGCGCGTTGTAACGGTATGTGTGCTGATGTGTTCCATGGTAATAGAATGCATGGTAATGACTCTTTTATTAATACCCTATGTATTTTGCGTGGTAGAGTGTTTCTTTGGGAAAATATGTGTTGTAGTATTTAGTCCATTGTAAATACTGTGTGGTTTAGGAATGCGTGGTAAAGGCACTCGTTGTCCCACCATACATCAGCTAACGCACAACATTCATCTTTCCAGAGCAGTATTCTCAATAATGCCTGGAATTACAAATAGGTTTTCTACTGATCATGCAAAGACTTACTCTTGTATGTTCTTTTGAAAATGGTTGGTTATAAACTGTTTTCAAGACTATATAGACTACTTCTGAGTTTAACATGTTTTGCAAAACTGTGAAGCAGGGATTATATCCATACCCTGCATAGTATTTTATAGTGCTTATTTAGCCTATTGAATCATCATGAGATTGTGTGGGATCATATGCCAGATGATTCTCAATCAACTTTTTTATTTGCCCCCACATACGGATGTCAATAGCATCAAAATGCCTTTCTGGGTGATGGTAAGGGATTTATAAGTGAAAAAGGTGCATGGCTAATATCAAGTACTCTCACAAGTGATGCTTTCATAGAATATGTAGGAGGGTTGATAGTGAAACCTTGATATACGTGAGGCACTAGAATCGACACAATGTCAGTGGATGGTTGAATTGGGTTAGGCACAGGAATGTCTTCAATTGACAGGCATAGACATAGATGAATATGACTGACAGTTTGATGTACTTATTTAGAGCTGGCTATTCTACTTTCATATGGTGTATGGAAATTCTGAGTTTTTGTACTGGAATGGGTATCCAGAGCAATTAGCCATAGGTGTGAAGAGATCCTCTGCCAAATCCTTTATACATGTCTTGCCTAATGAGTAATGAGTGGAATCCTTGAATTAATCTCAGCTGCTGATAGGTACCCAGGAGGCATCCCAGCCTATTGCCTGGCAGTTCAGGGTGAACGTTTCCCATGAGCAGCAGGGTCAGAGGTGGACTCCTGTCTAGAGTGGCATGTTTGTTTTGCAGTTTTGTAGCTTGTAAACTCTCAACAGGAGTGTCCCGGCGCAGCAGACGGCAGGCTAAACAGTAGGGGGGTGGCAACTAAGGGCTGGCAAACAGCCAGGTTTTCAGTTTATTCTGAAACAGAGACTTGGAGGGAACAAACCTAAGATCTAGGGGGAAGCTGTTGCATAGTTTAGCGGTCCCCACTGCAAATGCTCAGCCCCCCATTCTGGACTGGCGGAAGAGTGGGGAGCCAGGAGGCGGAGATTGTTAGACCTAAGAGCTCTGGTCGAATGGACAAGTTTGAGCCTCTTTCTCAAGTAGCCTGGGCCCACTCCATTGAGGGCCCTAAATGCAAAGACTAGTGCTCTAAACTGAATGCGTCAAGTCACTGGCAACCAGTGTAGCTTCCTCACATAAACAGTAACCGAGTGGCGATAGGGGATATTGCCAATTAGTCTAGCAGCCGTGTTTTGCACGATCTGCAGACGATCGATTAGGTAAGCTAGAGCACCCACATATAGTCTGTTTGAATAATCAAGATGTGAGGTAATCAGAGCGTGCATGATGGTCCTGCGAGAATCCAAGGGCAGATATGGAAACATTTCCCTAATCATACGCAGTTTGCCAAAGCAAGCTGCCGTAACTTTGTTGATGTGAGTTTTGCAGGATAAAGAGTTATCAAATTGAAACCCCAGATTGCGAGCTACTTAAACTGGAACCGGAGGGGGATTGAGCTCCACAGTCAAAATATCGAGTAGGAAATATCGACCTACCATAATATCGAGTCTGAAATATCGAAGGAGCATAATATCGAAGTCAAGAATATCGTAGGACAGAATATCGACCCAAGGTAAGTAATATCGAAATTCTTAATATCGATGTAAGTAATATCGAAGTTAGTAATATCGATAGCATATATATCGATGTTACTAATTTCGATGACACTAATATCGATATTTGTATTATTTTATAGTTTTTTATTATGTATGTGTTATATGTTTAATTTAAGTATTTAAAATAATTACTATTATATGTGTATTAATTTTATATAATAATAAATTACTTTATAAGAAAATTGTATGTTTTAGTACCGGAGCGGGTTGTGGGTTTATAGGGGAATAGGGTGGGAAGTAATTTAATTATGGTAAATATGATATTAATTAATAGGATTTATTAATAAATTATAATTAATTGGTAATTATTTGAAAATAATAGGAACATTTTTTAATTTAATTTATTAATTGATATATATGTTCTGTAGCGGGTTGTGGGTTTATAGGGGAATAGGGTGGGAAGTAATTTAATTATGGTAAATTGATTAATAATTAGTAGGATTAATTAATTAATTATAATTAATTGCTAATTATTAATAATTAATTGGAAGAAAAAAACATTGATTAATTGATATATATTTTCTGTAGCGGGATGTGGGTTTATAGGGGAATAGGGTGGGGAGTAATTTAATTAAGGTTAATTATTTAATAATTAGTAGGAATTATAAAATACATTTAATTACTTGGTAAATAATTTGAAATTAATAGTTAATTAATTTTAATTATTTGCTAATTATTTTTCATTAATTCATTATTGGATAAATGTGTTATGTTGTGGGTAGTCGTTTTATAGGGAAATATGGTGGGAAGTAAAGTAAATTTAATTATTTAATAATGTATTAAAACTAATTGTATTGTTAATAATATAATTGTTAATTAATTATTAATTGGTAATTAAATATTATTAAATGGTATTATTTTACATTAATTTTAGGTAAAATATATTTTGCTAAGCATGTGTTTTATAATTAAGTATAGGTATTGTATATGGTTTATATTTATTTAATAGTTTATTTTTTTATCATTACAAAAATCGTTTATTTATAAGTATGCTATTTTAACCCTTATACTATCCAACACTTTCCCTACTGTTGCACTCTCTGGAGTTGGAATAGTATTTTTTACCCCTACGCTATCCAACGCTTTCCCTACTGTTGCACTCTCTGGAGTGGGAATAGTAATTTTTACCCCTACGCTATCCAACTCTTTACCTACTGTTGCACTCTCTGGAGTGGGAATAGTAATTTTTACCCCTACGCTATCCAACGCCTTCCCTACTGTTGCACTCTCTGAAGTGGGAATAGTCATTTTTACCCCTACGCTATCCAACGCTTTCCCTACTGTTGCACTCTCTGGAGTGGGAATAGTAATTTTTACCTCTACGCTATCCAATGCTTTCCCTACTGTTGCACTCTCTGGAGTGGGAATAGTAATTTTTACCCCTACGCTATCCAATGTTTTCTCTACTGTTGCATTCTCTGGAGTGGGAATAGTAATTTTTACCCCTACGCTATCCAACGCTTTCCCTACTGTTGCACTCTCTGGAGTGGGAATAGTAATGTTTACCCCTAGGCTATCCAATGCTTTCCCTACTGTTGCACTCTCTGGAGTGGGAATAGTAATTTTTACCCCTACGCTATCCAACGCTTTTCCTACTGTTGCACTCTCTGAGTGGGAATAGTAATTTTTACCCCTACGCTATCCAATGTTTTCCCTACTGTTGCACTCTCTGGAGTGGGAATAGTAATTTTTACCCCTACGCTATCCAACGCTTTTCCTACTGTTGCACTCTCTGAGTGGGAATAGTAATTTTTACCCCTACGCTATCCAATGTTTTCCCTACTGTTGCACTCTCTGGAGTGGGAATAGTAATTTTTACCCCTACGCTATCCAACGTTTTCCCTACTGTTGCACTCTCTGGAGTGGGTATAGTAATTTTTACCCCTACGCTATCCAACGCTTTCCCTACTGTTGCACTCTCTGGAGTGGGAATAGTAATTTTTACCCCTACGCTATCCAACGCTTTCCCTACTGTTGCACTCTCTGGAGTGGGAATAGTAATTTTTACCCCTACGCTATCCAACGCTTTCCCTACTGTTGCACTCTCTGGAGTGGGAATAGTAATTTTGACCCCTACGCTATTCAACGCGTTCCCTACTGTTGCACTCTCTGGAGTGGGAATAGTAATTTTTACCCGTACGCTATCCAACGCTTTCCCTACTGTTGCACTCTCTGGAGTGGGAATAGTAATTTGTACCCCTACGCAATCCAACGCTTTCCCTACTGTTGCACTCTCTGGAGTGGGAATAGTAATTTTTACCCCTACGCTATCCAACGCTTTCCCTACTGTTGCACTCTCTGGAGTGGGAATAGTAATTTTTACTCCTACGCTATCCAACGCTTTCCCTACTGTTGCACTCTCTGGAGTGGGAATAGTAATTTTACCCCTACCCTATCAAACGCTTTCTCTACTGTTGCACTCTCTGGAGTAGGAATAGTAATTTTTACCCTTACGCTATCAAACGTTTTATGTCATTAATTGTAAAAAAATTAAATGTTTATTTTATTTTTTATATTACTTACATTTTATTTATGTTATTGTTTTATGTTTGTAAATGTATTAGAATATATTTTATTAATTTATAAATTAGTAAAATAATTATTAATAATTATTGTTCAGTACATATATATTATATATTTACTGTATATATTTAATTAATGTATTATTAATATATATGTATTATTTATTAATTTAAAACATTATTAGATACTTTTAAATATGTATATTTTATTTATTAGTGTTATATACTTAATTTTACATTTATATATTAAAAGAAAAAAATCGATATTTTTAACTTCGATATTTTTTACATCTATATTATTTTTTCGATATTTTTGTACTTACCATGTTGTAGATAGGATGTCGATATTTTTGCCCTCGATATTGTTGACTCGATATTCTTGTAGGTCGATATTTATGAGGTCGAAATTCTGTCAGTGATCCCCAGAGGCCATGGTGGAAAAAGTAATGGACTTGGATGCAGGTTCATGCTATCACCAGTGGCTGAGATTAATTGAAGCATTCCATACGTCACCTGGTCAATTATTGTAGATTAGTTCAAAAGCTAATGTTATTTTTTCGCCTTGCTGTACTCGGCACCCAAAACTGTCATGCCATTTGCTTCTTCTGCTAAGCCACTGCTAATCAGAGACATGCACCATTGCAACTCAGCCAGATTTGCTGCCTGTCTGTGTCATAGCTTTCCAGGATTCAGATTTGTAGAGTGCATTGATGTTAGCAATGAACTTATAACGTTTCACAGCTATGCTACCAGCTACATGTTATCGATATAGGCTAAGTAGCTGGTTTGCTCAAATATTAATTTGTGATAAAGTTGAGAACTTGCAGTCACACTTCAGAAACAGAATACTAAGCTTCCTTCTCAAAAGTATCATTTTCACAATGGTTTCCTTTATTTTCCCTATGAAATATCAGATTTAAAGCAATCGAAATGTTTTATTTTTCATAGCAAGTAGGGTTTGAGAGTCTTTTTTTTCCTGATTCTCAAGTTTTCCAAGCTGCAACAGAAAGACAGCTTCTACTAAAAATATTTTGAATGATAACATAGTTCTGGGGGTTTAGTGCATTTATGAGCAAATCCCACAAACTCAAACTGAAAGAAAATGGCAACAGCACAATTGAAGGGCTACTGTATTATCCTAAAATAGCATAATACAATCACAGTAGTCTGTTAAAAAACGTTCCTTTGTTTGTATGGCTTAAATAAACATGATCATTTAATTTTCTAGTTAATTTGTCTGTAAAACAAATCCTGTAAAATGCAGCATTACTGTTCCTAATGATATACCAGCACCTCCCATTCCTCTAGTTTGAGCGTCACTAAGTGGTGTTTTTGAGTCATACCAGAGGGCACATTGACCTTCATATCTGTAGTTTTTAGTTGCTCGGTATGCTTGATGCAGCAGTCAGAGACCTATGACTGTAGAAGTGTTCTGAGTGTTATGTGATGGGCCCGGGCCAATCATTGTAAGCAGAGTGAGAAACCAGCAATGTCATCTAATTACTGGCAGGGAAGAAGGAGGTTTGACCCTATCCCTCCATCTGGCCCTGCTTTTTACAAAACCCAGGTAGGTTCAACAAAAGGGCAACATTTCATCAATCAATCAGTCAAAAAGTACTTTTTTCAGTCAAAGCATACAATAAAAAACTCCTAAAAATCATGACAAAACATAATAAAAACTGTATAAAACTAGTAGTTTTATTATCTGTATGCGTTTTATGTGGGCTGGTGGCAAGGCCCGCAGGGCGGTACGATACATGATCCTATCAAGAAAATTAGGTGGCTGGTCTGTACCAGACTTTACGTTATATTACTACGCTTGCATGCTACAAGGAATGAATGGTTTGCTAACAGGGACTCCACCTTTGGATATCGCTGAATGCCCAGATATATATCAGATGCTTCTAGGGGTGAATGCGAGAAATTGTTTGTTCCTGCATTATGAGTGGAGCTATTACAAACGCACGAGATTTAAGACTTTGGCAGCAGTATTTAAAATTTGGCGGGTTGTACGGATTATGTTTGGTTTTGGGAAAATCTCGTGGTATACTCCCTTGGTCTCCTCGATATTTCTGCCTTTGGACTTATGGGATCGGGTGGTTTATTACTGGCGGGGAAAAGGTATAAGGTTGGTGGGGGATTTATATGGTGATGGATGTTTGAAATCTTTCGAACAATTGAGGGAACAATATCAACTCCCTAGAGACCATTTTGCTAAGTATTTACAAATCAGAAAACATTTGGAGAAGTGTGGTGGTATTTACCAAGCTAATAATTTGATAGAAGACATTGGGAAAAATGCAAGGATTGGTGTATTATATGGTCATATGTTAAGTATGAAGGCGAATGACATTGAGCAACAAAATGTTAAATGGGGAACAAAACTTGGTGGACAGGATATTCAGATTGAAACCTCTTTGGAAATGGCCGAAAACGTGTTCATTTCTGCAAAGTTATCCGCACAGCATTTTAAATCCCTGTTTAATTTATACTACACACCTGACAAAATCTCAAAATGGCCGGGAGATGCAATTGGTAAATGTTTTCGGTGTGGATATCCATCTGCAGATGATGTACATGTTTTTTTAGCTGTTCAAAGTTAACACCATTATTACTGCAGGTGGAGAAATGCTTATCTGACATAACTGATACCCCACTTCAACTGACAGCCACGCACATTTTGTTAGGGGTAGAAATGGGAGCAGTTGAGACTCTCATACCCAGACAACATGTGCATCTAATATTTTTAGCTACTGCTGTATATAGACTCAGTATTGCATCTTTCTGGCTGCAGCAGGAACCCCCCTCCTTTGAAATGTGGAGGGCACGTTTTTTCACAATATTTAACATGGAATATAGTTAATATGCCCTGAAGGGTCAGCGTAAGAGAAAGCTGGGTGAACAAATATGGGGATGTGTGAGACGGCACTTAGAAGCTTGAAATTTAAATTCTGATTATCTGTAGCTATGTATTCTAAAATGTTTGCATTTCTTATGTTTTTTTTTTCTTTTTCTTCTTAAGACTATGCTTAGCCTTCTTCGGCTCCACATGACTGTTATAATCATAATTTATTATGGTTTTTTCTCCACTTAGTCAGAGCATTTAGTTAGCGCTATGTATTATAAAAATCTTTGTTATTTTTTATTTCTGATCTGATGGCTCTGATATTGACTCTGTATATTGAAATGAATGATTGCAATTTTAGATGTATACTAGTATAATGACTCATACCGATTGTCTCATGTATTACGTAGAAATAAATAAATAAAAAAAAAAAACTAGTAGTTTTAAAACATGTGGTTGTGGGTGCATTTTTCTTCTCATAAAACTTCTCAAAAAGCATCAGAAAAATAATTTTAAATGGCAAATTGTAGTACTGCATTAAAATATACATAAAAGAAAAGAACAAAAGCAGAATTGATCAATTGATTGACAAAATAAAATTACCTAGGAGAACAAAGTTTATAAAATGCTAGATATCAGGAATTCCACAGAGCCCTCGCAGTTCAAAGTTAAATGAGCAATGTGAGAGCACATAACCAGAAGCTACTGATATTATTAAGTACCTAATTCTATATGCAGCTAAATACCAAAACAAAACACCAGCTGTTATTGGGCCAAATAGCAATGGAAAGCCACCGAGGTTGTATAAGACAGTGGGGCAATATATTTGCAATGGCCTCGTCACTCTCTATGGTATACTTCTGTGGCTAGCACTTTTAACACCACCTTATTCGTGTGGTTAAGCCAGGAATGTCATGCTCTTAAACCAAACGTTTAGAAAGCAACAGATAACCGCAAAAACAGTGTAGGGCTCTGCTGGGATGGTATGGAGAAATGATGGACTGTAAGATTGGCGGGCCTTTGGAAGCCATGATCTTGTGGGTGATGCAAAGGGATTTGAACTGAATCCTCTCCGCAATTGGCAGGCAATGTAAAGAGGCTATAGATGCTCGCACAGATTCTCTGTGGGGTGTGTGTAGAAGCAGTCGAGCTGCACATTTCTGCACTGTCCGGAGTTTCTTTACTGTAGATTGCGGAGAGCCCAAATAAAGGGCATTTGCATAGTCCAAGCGAGAGAGAATTAAGTCTTGGAACAGCAGTTTCTTCGCACTGAAGGGCAGTAGGGGTAGGACTTTCCTAACCATCTTAAGTAGTCCGTAGCAGCAACCAGCTACCTGCTGGGCTTGCACCTTCATTTCTAGCTTATGAATCATCAAGCCAGACTCCCAAACTTTTTATTTGTTCTATGGGCGGGGGTATGCTGCCCAGGCATTTAGGCCATAGGAAGGTGGGACCTAGTGCGAAAGGTTTACCCAGAAACATAAAGTCAGTTTTTGCTCCATTTAATTGTAAGAAAGAGCGCTCCATCCACGCCAATACTTTTCCCAAACAATTGGCTAAATTAATTGACCTGTTTCCTGGTTGATAAAATTAGTATTGTCTGCGTTTGTAATAATTTGTTTGCGAAAGAGTTTAAAAATTTCGGTCAAGGGGCTCATGTAAATGTTAAAATGGGTGGGGCTCAGGGATGAGCCCTGCGGAACCCCACAGCTCAATGGCATACTCTTAGAGATGGAGTTGTCCTTGAAGACTTGAAATGAGCCGAGGTCTAAAAAAGACTCCAACCAAATTAGTGCAGTACCCGATACCCCTGCCTCTCTGATCCTGGGGATCAACAGTTGATGGTTCACAGTATCGAAAGCCACACTCAGATCTAAAAGGACAATTGCCGCCAAGCCTCCGGAATCTAGAATTTTCCTGGCTTCCTCAACGACAACAATCAGAGCTGTCTCTGTGCCCTGGTGGGGTCTCAATCCAGTTTGCGTTTGGTGAAAGCAGTCATTTTCCTCCAAAAAGGTAGACAAAATGGAGTTGACATGCTTTTCTGCAATTTCTGCAAACCCTGGAAGCAATGAAATCGGACAATAGTCGGAGAACACTTCAGGGTCCGCTCCTGCTTTTTAAAGTTTTTTCAAGATCCTCTTGGCAACTAAATAGTGGGTTGCCTGCAGGATCAAGCACACCTGTTGTATCTATTTATGAGGCGAGCCTTGATACTCTGTATATGATGACTTCTCAGGCTGTATATAATGACGGTCAGGCAAATACCTGAAGTCAACCAAATGTTGGCAGACTTTCAATCTGCCATGAACCTAGCTTTGGATAAAATATGACTGCTAAGAAAGTGGTCTAACACTCAGCTATTATCTTTGGCACATTGGTATGCGACAGAGTTGAAAGTCAAGAAGACCCTATGAAAAGGTTGAAGAGATGATGGCGTCACAATTATGAATTAGATGACAAATTTGCTGACAAGGCGACACTCTCTGGCTTAAAAAAACCAAACGTTGTCGTAGGGCTGGAGGGACGTTTAAAGACCAGGGCCTAAGTAATGTCCCCCAAAGGACTAGACTATACACAGTAAACTTAGGGGTCTAAAGCTGAATCCGATATTGATTCGCTTATGTTGTTTCTATGCCAACAAATGTGCTTAGGAATCAAAAAGTTAAATGCCAGACCAAATCGCCAAAATGTGAAACACCTGTAATTGTGAGTCACCCCAGTTTGAGGATTCCCATCAAAGTCTTGTATGGATCAATATTCTCATCTGGTAATCCTTATCGGGTATTGTGTCTCTTGATCATTGAGACCATATGCATACCCTCTTGGATGGTATGCATATGGTCACAATTACAGGTGTTTCACATTTTGGCGATTTGGTCTGGCATTTAACTTTTTGATTCCTAAGCACATTTGTTGGCATAGGAACAACATAAGCGAATCAATATCGGATTCAGCTTTAGACCCCTAAGTTTACTGTGGACACTCTCTGGCTGCCACCGTAGCATAAAATGCCAAAAACAAATACATCTGAAATCAAACCGATCAAGTGGATTATTCCACCAAGAGATTGCTTAAAGTCTTGAAATAATTTACTCATCCCTCTGCTCACAGCCCCTCCAGACAATGCAGGAATTATGTGACTCTATTGCTGACTACTTTGACAACAAGGCAAACACAAGGAGAGGATAGACAGAGCGCTGCAACTTTTCAGACACTCACCCCCAGTCAGACCCTTATTGGCAGTTCGGGCTGGACTGTTCCCATGAGGCACATGGTCAAGGCTGATTTGCATATAGCTGGGTCTGAACTGAGGTGACAAAGTGAGCTAAAGAACGATGATGGATTCAACCCTGATCTGTAACTGGGGGTGAGTGTCTGTAAAAGTTTCAGTGCTCCGTCCATCATCTTTTTGTGTTGGGTCCCTTGCTTACTCTGCCACTGGATTCAAGCTAGCCTAGTACCCCGATACCAGTCCCAGGATGCTTGCTTCTGGTCCAGGGAAGACCTGGCTTGGCAGTTTGGGCTGGACTGATTCCATGAGGCACAATGTCAAGACTGATTTGCATATCGCTGGGCCTAAACTGGGGTGGCAAAGTGAGTTAAAGAATAATGATGGATTCAACCTAAATTGCTGATTGTGGATGAGTCTCTACAAAGTTTCAGTGCTCCATTTATCATCTCTTTGTGTTTGCTTTGTTTGCCTTAAGTTCGAAGGGTAAGCCCAGTTGTTGGTTCCTTGCTCACTTTGCAACTGGATTCACCCTAGCCTGGCTGATGAGGGGTGTTACCTTGAAATCAGTCCCATGATGCTTGTGTCTGGTCCAGGTAAGACCTGTCTTGGCCGTTCAGACTGGACTGTTCCCCTGAGGCAAATAGTCAGGACTGATTTGCATATAGCTGGGTCTGAACTAGTGTGGAAAAATGAGCTATAGAACGATGATGGATTCAACCCAGATCTGTGACTGTGGGTGAGTGTCTGAAAAGATACAAAGCTCTGTCCTGTCACATGGCCCATGGTTCTCTAAATTAGCACGCTGCAGTTTGCCTGCTGCTTTGCGCACGTTAATACACTACTTCATTTTTGCAATAATTTCTATGGGTATTTTCACATGAGAACTAATTGCTGTGTTTTTTCTCTGCAAGTTCCTGGGATTTTGACTGAGCGTTGTGAGCAAGGTCGAACAACAATGCTCCTTGTTATTTTTTCTAGCCAGGTCTTAGCCCTTAGACAAAACATACAGATGCAGCTGTTGTTTGGACAATGCATTTTGCTCTTATTAGAATACACGAACAGGTAGCACACACTTGGATAGGGATTTTTCCAAGGAGAAGAGCGAGAACGCGCCTATGATGTATATTTAACATCTATAGGCTAAGGTATGAGCCTGCTAACAAAACCCAGATGTCTTATAATATATAGTAATACTTCTTCTTAGCAAAGGGAATGAGGCTAGGCTCTATTTTCTTTTCATGATGACACCTCCCTTCATAATGTATGGACTAGCTGCTATGCTGAATGTATTTGCACTATACATTTACCTGCTTGTTGTGGCATGTTAGGGCAGCTTAGTTGAAATATATATTTTAAACTGTTTTGTGTCTGTCTTAGATCTTATTGTGGACAAGTAAAAGAGCGAGAGCGAAAGGGTGTGTCTTGTTACCGCAATTCCTGAAGATCTGGGAGTGTTATTTTCTGGGTTTGTCTAATAATTTGTTTCTCTGTGGGTGAGTAGGAGAGCAAGTGAGACACTATAGCTAATCGGTCCTGGGCTCATAGGTACTATGGTGGTAGGATGGCTCAGTCCCTATACATCAAGGTCCTATAATACTGAGCATAGTTCTGTTCTCAGGCAGAATCCCTGCAACATGGCACCAACATTTTGTTTGGTTCTTTCTCATGGGACCCCTGAGCAGTGCTTGTGCTTATCCACAATACCCTCTCAGCAGTTTTCGGAGATGTCCGTGGTGAGGAGGCTTAGCCTCCTAATATGCATATTTCTATAGGTTTTTCAAGCTTGAATTTGAAAAGGTTTTTGTTTTTTCACCTTGTTTTGCGTTCCCTTTTGTTAATTGCTTTCTTTATAGACATTGCACAACCGTTCAGTATTGCAGCATTTAACCACGTGAGGGTTACAGCACACTTAACTCACCATGGAGTCCCTAATGCAGGGGCAAAGACTATTTTTGTAGCTGAGGCTGATCCAGCATTCAGCTTTGAAGTATTTTATTCTTGGGTAACATTTCCCGCAGTGGACGGGAATTATCATTTGTTTCATGAATATACGAGAGTGGCTGCTCCAGAGGTTTATTGTCCTTCTGCATTGCTTGAAGTTCGGTTGATGTCCTGGGAGAATTATACTATTTGGTTTAATGGCACCCTTCCCCACCTTCTCACTATTGTTCATTTGGGCCCCTTATCTATTGATGGGGCCACTTGGCCGCTTTTGGCTGGTTATACACTGCATCCTAACTATTTGAATGTCACTGTTGCACAGCTATGTCTAATATATACACAGTAACTTCATATTCACAGAAGTGTCATACAGTTAAGGTCACGTGCACTTCAAGCAGCACCAGCTGTTTCTCCTCCATCTGGACACGGTGGAGGACTGGTGATTAACCCGTCATAATTAACTCGTGATGGGCAAATGTCCTCAAAATCATGATGGCCTACCATTTTGGCTTGCACAAACATTTGAGGCAGTTTTCCCTATAGACTCCTAATGAGAAAGACAGGATCCTTGCAATTAGTTTGCAGAGTGGTCTGATTCCCTCTTTAGCTGACTGTACCACCTGGGGGATGGTGTTTGCTTCAATGTATACACTGTGCTTTGGTACCCCCTCCATCAGCGTTCTATAGACCGTTCTGAAGAAGGTACAGGACGAACACAGGGCTGGTCCATCCCTGCATTTGGGGATGAAGTTAGTTAGCATGCTCCATATTGTCTCCGATGTGATTCTGGGCAACATTAAAGGTGAAGCAGTTTGCTTACAAGTACGTCAATGCCTAGCGGTGGTGGCAGAAGTGGATCGGCAGCGACAGTTGCCGATTAATATTGCAGATGTGTAGATGTCTTTAGGTTGCAATGCTTGGGGATCAGACCGTTTACTCAGCCACAACTGAGACCCCCAACTGAAAAGAAAGGTCATCCAGTCTTTCCTAAGAAGGCTTGGAACAAAATGCAGGGACAGCAGCAGCAGAAGCCCGGTTCCCATGCAGATTCGCCTCCACATGACGCTTCTGAACGTAGATATGTTTTGCGTGATTATTTGCGTGAAATTAAGACACCCAAGGGGTTCCTGATCATTGTTCTCCTCATTCCTTTTCGGAATTTTTAGATCAATAATACGTCAGTGGAGGGTGACAGGAACGCAGACAATGCGAGTCTGCGCAAGCAAGACGTGACCCGCAGCGCCAGTTGATTTAAAGATCGAGCAGGAGGAACAAACTTAATATCATGGCCCATTTCAGAAGAAAAAAGTTGCTGCTTTGACATCAAGGAATGCCTCAGATGATGAAAACTCCATGCTCCTCGACTGAAGTTGGCCAGTAACCCTCTTCGAAAGCACAGCGGAGGTTCTATAGTGCCGCAGACACTCCACCAGAGTCTGGAGGGGAAATCAACTGACACTTTCACTACTGTAGATATAGCTGATACTCAAGTTGCTTCTCTTGATAGGCTTTATGAAGAAAGGCTCCAAATTGAAGGCAATATTTACCGCCTCAAGGGGGGAAGATAGTATTCTACCCAGTTTTTCACAATGCGTACCTGATGACAATAAAATGGTTATGCTTCGAAGTGGTCTTTATCCTTAGCTCCGGAATTATATAAAATTCAGGCAGGTTAGGACGAGGATTCCCCGCTTCATGTGATTCCTTTGTGTTCTACACCACAGCCCCAACCACAGTATCCTATTAAATGTGAAGGTAAAACGTCCGTAAATGACATCTTGACTCAATTGGAATACAAGGGTGTTATTGAACCCTCTGTTTAGTCATGAATAATCCTCTTTTTCCGATATTGAAACAGGACGGTTCATATCGTCTAGTTTTAGATTACAGACATTTGAACAGTCATGTTCGTACCTTTATGGTTCAGAACGCACATACCTCTGCGTTAGTAAACAACATTGTTCAGAAAAAGTAAAAAACCACTTTGGATATTTCCAACGGCTTTTTTAGCCACTCTTTGGCTCTTGAGAGCTGCGAATTGACCACATTCAGTGTGTGGGGCAATCAGTGCTGATATGCAAGATTGCCTATGGGATAAAAGAATAGCACATGCGTATTTGCGGCATGCATTGTTTCATTGTACATGAGATTGACCCTGATGCCTCGTAGGTCGATGACACTCATTTTGCAAAGTTAGGCTACAAATTTAATTTTGTGAAGTTGCACATTCCTTTTTGTAGTTCTTTTCCTTGGTTATGAACTCAATAATGAAGGTAGGGGTGTAGGTTCCTAATTTTTTTTAGAAATGTGCACAATTACAGCCTCCTTCTACCCTTAAAAACTTACAGCCTTTGCTGTTTTTTAAAAATGTTGGCAGGACTTACATTTCTGATATCAAACCGGTTTACACGTTGATTCAACCCTCTTTCTTGTCCACCAGTTCGCTTCCGGAACAAACAGCAATGCTTCAGTCATGTAGTCTGATCTGCTTGCGACTCAGTTCTTGTTAACAAGAAATAATACTACTAATTTGGTCATAAGGATTGTACCAGGGGCCTTAGGGTTCACTTACTTGACTTTCAATGAAGGGGACACTCCAGCTGAGATTCGTTTCTCTTCTACAGAAAACTTTTTGACAGCAGCCCAGATGGCGATTCTGAAAGAACGCGCTCAGGGTAAACACATTTTCATGGTTTTACCAGCATCTGCTTTAGAAGCAGTCATGAAGGCTAGTGTCCCAAATTCCAAACACTTGCATTCTCGTTGGATACAATGGACTAATTATTTGACATTGGCTGATGTCAACTTTATCTTTCACCTTTCTTTGCAAACACAGGAGTTTTTACAATATGAACATGTTCGTCCTCCTACTTTATCATTACTCCTGCTTGATCAGTACAAATGCATTATTTACACTGATGGGTCTGTGCAGCCAGCCATTGGTTCTAAACATGCTTTTTCTACAGCCTGCGCGATTGTGGCAGGCTCAATCGTTGATGGGGATTTTAAATCATCCTCAGTGCGCACACAATCTCTCGGAGACTGCATGACTCAATTAGCGAAGCTACGTGCTATGGTTCTGGCTCTTGAATTTGCTGATTCTGATGCCCCTACACTAGTGAAGTGTGTGATCCTTTTTACTGTGTACAATCCTACAATGACAATTTGTTCTTCTGGACATAAAATTAATTTGTGATTCTAAGGGCAGCGCAATCAAGCATAAAACGCTTTGGGTCCAGGGTCTGTTCTTAAGGAACGTTTGCCACTCACACTTGTTATTCATACTTTGGGCCATCAAAGTGTGCAAGCATACACTGTGGGTAATTCGATGGCTGATGAGTCAGCCAAATCTCCAGTAGCCAGTTGCTCAGTAGCAGCAGTCACAAGGTCTATGACTAAAATTGTTGATAATATTCTGGCAGCTATAGCTGTGATGAAGGAGGGAATGGAGTTTCCTCGAGGTTTCTGTTCATGTTATACATATCAGTTGTCTTCTGATCAAATTCCATTAGTCACTGCTCCATCCGTTGGGGATCAGCTGATTCCAATGATGATTGCAGGCTATCTTTGGTCATGCTATCTTTGGGCATGCTTCTGCACATGCCGGAGTGACATTGACTATTTCGCTTTTA
Organism: Lissotriton vulgaris; assembly: GCF_964263255.1. Taxonomy (NCBI): domain Eukaryota; kingdom Metazoa; phylum Chordata; class Amphibia; order Caudata; family Salamandridae; genus Lissotriton; species Lissotriton vulgaris. Next base: position 159,156 of record NW_028248462.1, read on the forward strand.
CAGAAACATTTTTGGTGGTGTGGTTTGTACCAAAGGCACGTAACTGTGTTCTTTCTTGTGACATTTGTCAACAGAGTAAGCCTTCAACTGTTTCACGTCCACCCCACACTCAACTGCACATTTCATGTCAACCGTTTGGTTGTATTTATCTTGATCACTGCGGTCCTACAACTTCTGAAAATGCTATTAAGTATATCTTGGTTGCAGTGGATTTGTGCACTTGATTCCTTTGGGTTTAGCTGCAATGTAGTGCTGACGCTCAAACTGTTATAAAAGATTTGCGTGTCTTTGTCAGGACATTTGCCTGTGGCACCTTCCATTTTTACCAAGGTCCTGCTTTCGCCTCTAAGGCTTACTGGGTCGCAATAAAGTCTCTTGGGGTGCAGGTTCAATTCTCGTCTCCATATCGGCCAGAGGGCAATTCTGATGTGGAGTGGATGAAACGTGACTTAAAGCAATATTTAACAGCAAGTGCTTTAGGTACTGATCGAGGCTGGTTAATTCATATATATGAGTTCAACGTGCACTTAACAATCTCCCTAGAAGATCTTTGGGTGGGTGGACCCCATACAGAATGCTCTTTGGCATTAAAATGTTTGTGCTAGTCCTTGATGGTCTAGATGTGGTGGCGGCTGCCACAATCTTTGATGTAGATAACCATTGTGCTATGTGACAGGATCTACAAAAGGCTTGTGATTCACAAGCAAAAGCCCATTTGCCCTCTTCCACAGATTGGGGTGTGATGATTCCTGTTTCTGGCTGACTTCCTAAACTTGGAGATATGGTTCAAGAGAAGGCGGAGAACAAAAGAGAATTTGATCCTTTATACCATGCACCGGTCAGAGTCCTTGGTTTACAAAGCACCCGCACTGTGATTCTGCCTCCACTGCCTGGTCATAAGGAGAATCGTTACATTTCAATCTAGCATGTCAACCTACACTATATGGCTGATACTGAATAGTATGCCTACAAGCATTCTATGCCGGGATATTCACTGAATCCGTTGGCTTCTGTTTCCTCGACATCTCCCCAACAAATGGATGGGGAGATGGAATCTTCAATTGATTTGTTGCCTGCTTTACCTTCTACATCTACAACTGCGGATAATGAGTATGCTTCTCCTTCAGTTAAAGGTTTAACTGACTTTCCTGAAAGTACAATTCTTTCACCTTCCAATGAAGAACAACCCCCGTTATTTCAGCTGGGGTCCAGTGGAAACTATGTGTACTGTAATAGCTTTTCTTCTGATGCATCTTCATTTTCATCCTTCATGGAAGAGCCCCCTCACGTACCAGTTTTTTCATCTCCTGGTTCAAACAGACTAACTTGGTCCTACCCAGGACATACGTCTGGATGGTGCTGAAGATGGCCTCCCTCTTTATGTTGATTGGTTTGTGACTGTATTTTTCCTGTTGATTAATGGCCATTACTTACCTGAACGCTCTTCTGTGAACATGGTTAATGGAGTTCTGGCCCCTCACACTTCATCTCATAAAATGAAAAGAGATCAAGCTCTGGGTAATATTTCAGCATTCCCAGTTGCAGATGGCAATGTTTAGGATAAAGTACTATACAATGTCAATCACCCAACCAAAACTTTTAACATTACATATATTTTCTATGTTTCTTTAGGAGATGTGGTTTTGTCTGGAATACACTCTGGTGACTGGGATTTTAATGCTGGTCTTTCGTTGTTTTCAGATTTAAAATATTATACTGCTTTTGACACTTAGGATTTATACTTGAATTCAGCCAATTACGCTGATTTGTTCGGTTTCCAGCATTATGGGCATCACTTGTTGCACAAAACTAATACTCAGAAACCATTCTTTAATGATACCCAGTGGGAACATTGCTCAAACCCGTTACCGGGGAGCTCACTAACACAACGCAGTACATTTGTGTATTTCAATGGTTATACCCTTTCTGACCATATATCCCATTATAATAAATTGAACATACCCACCTAAACCAAATTTATGCTGACCCACACAATATTGGTCCACTCCATGTCCTTCATAATTGGTTTGTCCATGAAAGGTTAGGATTACTGGAAGGACATGGTCTATTTAACCCCTTTGGTGCGTCAGACAGCCAAGAGACGTCAGACAAACCAGTGCTCATGTGTGCTGGATGCCCCCGGCAGTCCTCGCACATGGCATTTGAAATCCCTCTGGTGCGGGTGCTATCGGGATTTCTTTTTTGCCCAAACAGCCTCGGGAGCTGGGGGAAGAGCTTCCCCAGCTCCTGAGGCTGTGTAGATGGTTTCACTGAACTGAGGATCAGCGCGCACATTGCGCTGATGTCATTTCAGTGAAACTGAAACTAAAAGAAGCTGAGAGGCTCATTTTTGCTTCGCTTTCTACGTGATCAGGGGCGAGATCAGCCCCTTGAGCACGTAGAAAGTCAGGAGAGGTATCAATGGAAAGACTTTCCAATGGTTCCCACCACCCAGCATTCCCCCAGGTTTCCTAATACAAATGCTACCTCACTTGCATGGGTGGACCAAGTACCTGTGATGGGCAAGGGCCCAAAATTCATTGTGGAGACATCAAAATTATCAATCACAAACCAACCTGGTTTTGCAAGGGGTGTCACCTGGGTTTTTGGCCCAGGGCTTGGCGCCATCTAGGGAAACCTACCAAGCCCGCACAACTAGACACCCTGGAGAGTCCATGGAGGTATGGCTTGTGTGGAGCCACACCTCCCAAGACTACCACGTGTGTCTAGTTTTAAAAAATGTCTTGTTTTTTAGGTTCACCTAGATGTCTGCAAACTTTGAACTAGGCCTGGGTGGCAAATTCCGTTCCGCTTGCGGAACTTGCGGAATTTGGGCAATTTCGCTTTCCGTGGAGAACGTGAAATTGCCCAAAATTCTGCGTTCTGTGTCTTTGCGAAATTTTTGGCTTGTTCGCGTTCTCAAATGCGTGTTTGCAAGATATTTTCCCCCGAGCACGCAAACAGCAATTGCAAACAGTAAAAAAGCATTGCGAACAAGCAATTCCGTGTGTTCGCGGAATTTTTGCATGTTCGCAGGCATTTTTAACCATTTCGGGGAGATTTGCGTAACCCGATTACGCAAATTCCTCCCACCCCTACTTTGAACCAAAAATTCAAGTGCTCACCTAACTATCACAAAATAACAGTTTTTTTCAGGGGTTCCTACCACCCAGCGTTCCCCCAGGTACCCAGATAAAAATGGTACCTTACTTGTGTGGGTGGGCCAAGCACCTGTGACAAAATAACTTGGTTTCGCAAGGGGGGCACCCCGGTTTTTGGACCCAGGCTCAGCACCATTTAGGGAAACCTACCAAATCGACACATTTCTGAAAACTAGCCACACTGGGGAGACCATTGAGATATGGCTTGCGTGGATCCCATAACAATTTCCTTTCCAGAATTTCTGTGTGGGAAAGTTGTGGGAACACTGGGTTGACACAAATTTCCTACCAACCAGCGTTCCCGCAGGTCTCGTGATACAAAAGGGTACCCCACTTGTGTGGGTCAGCCAAGTAGCTGCAACAGGCAAGGACCTAAAACGTATTGTGGAGACATCAAAATTACCTAGCACAAAACGGCCTTGTTTTGACAAGGTGGGCACCATGACCCTAGGCACGGTGGCCATCTAGAGAAACCTACTCAACCCACACATTCCTGAAAACTAGACACCCTGGGGAGTCCAGGGATTTATGCCTTGCGTTTATCCCCCAAATATTGTTTTACCCAGAATCCCCTGCAAACCTCAAATTTAGCTGAAAAAAACAATTTTTTTCTCAAATATCTCTGTAGGAAAGTAGTGGGATCACTGAGCTGACACAAATTTACTATCCCAGCATTCCCCTAGGTGTCCCGATAAAAATGGTGCTATGTGGGTTGGGTCGACGTAAGCCATGCCTGGCTGGACTCCCCCGGGTGTCTAGCTTTCAGTAATGTGTGGGGTTGGCACTTTCCCAAGATGACCGTTGAGCCCAGGGCCAAAAACCCATGTGACCCCCTTGCAAAATGAGGTTGTTTTATGATAGGTATTTTGGATGTCACCTCTACACGTTTCGGGCTCCTGCCTGTCACGTTTACTTGGCCCACCCACGCCAGTGAGGTACCATTTTTATCAAAAAACTTTGGAAAATGCGGGGAGGGTGGAAATTTGTGGATCCACACAGATTCCAGAACTTTCCATCATAGAAATGTGAGGAAAATTAGTTTTTTGACAAAGTTTGAAGTTTGCAGAGGATGCTGGGTAACAGAACCTGGTGAGAGCCACACAAGTAACTCCCTCCTAGATTTCTCTGGGTGTCTTGTTTTGAAAAACGTTTAGGTTTGCTAGGTTTCCTTAGGTACCGGCAGAGCTAGGGTTCAAAATCTGCAGCTAGGCACTTTGCCAAAAAAGGGTCAGTTTTCACTCCAAAAATGTGGTGTGTCTATGTTGCGTTTCGGGCCATTTCCTGTGGCGGGCACTAGGCAAAAGTGAGGTACCATTTTTATCAGTTGACTTTGGCGAATGCGGGGTGGGTGGAATTTTGTAGATCCACACAGATTACAGAACTTTCCATCACAGAAATGTGAGGAAATTTTTTTTTCTCGCAGTTTGAGGTTTGCAGGGGATTCTTGGTAATAGAACCTCATGACAGCAACACAAGTCATCACCTCCTAAATTTCCCTGGGTGTTTAGTTTAATTTTTTTTATAGGTTTCTAGGTTTCTCAAGGTGCCGACAGAGCTAGGGTTTCAAATCCACAGCCAGCCACTTTGAGAAAAAAGGGTCAGTTTTCACTGTAAAAATGTGGTGTATCTACTTTGCGTTTTGAGCAATTTCCTGTTGTGGGCACTAGGCCTACCCACACAAGTGAGGTACCATTTTTATTGGAAGACTTTGACTTTGGAGAATGTGAGGTGGGTGGAAGTATGTAAATCCAAACAGATTACAGAGCTTTCCATCACAGAAATGTGAGGAAAATATTTTTTTTCTCGCAGTTTGAGGTTTGCAGGGGATTCTTGGTAATAGAACCTCATGACAGCAACATAAGTCACCACCTCCTGAATTTCCCTGGGTGTTTAGTGTTAAAAAATGTATAGGTTTTTAGGTTTCCCAAGGTGCCGAAAGAGCTAGTGTTTCAAATCCACAGCCAGCCCCTTTCAGAAAAAAGGGTCAGTTTTCACTGTAACAATGTGGTGTATCTACTTTGGGTTTTGAGCAATTTCCTGTTGTGGGCACTAGGCCTACCCACACAAGTGAGGTACCATTTTTATTGGAAGACTTTGACTTTGGAGAATGTGAGGTGGGTGGAAGTTTGTAGATCCACACAGATTCCAGAAGTTTCCATCACTGAAATGTGAGGAAAATGTGTTTTATTTTACCAAGTTTGAGGTTTACAAGGGTTTCTGGGTAACAGAACCTGGTGAGAGCCACAAAAGTCACCCCCTCCTGGATTACTTAGGGCGTCTAGTTTTCAAAAATGTATAGGTTTGCCAGGTTTACCTTGGTGCCAGCAGAGTATTGGTTCAAAATCTACAGCTAGGCACTTTGCAAATACTTTTCACTGTAAAAATGTGGTGTGTCTACGTTGAGTTTTAGGCAGTTTCCTGTCTTGGACACTAGGCCTACTCCCACAAGTGAGGGAAGTTTATATGGGGAGATTTAGGGGAACTCAGAATTGAAGAGCAACTGTTATTACCTATTGACTTTCCATGCATTTCTGCCTTTCTAATGTAAGACAATGTGTAAAAAAGAAGTCACTTTGAAAATGTTCTACAATTCACAGGCTAGTATGGGTAACCACAATTTTGGAGATGTGCAAATAGCTACTGTTTCTAACCTTAATATTAATTTCCCATTTTGGAAAAGCATAGGTGTATTTGATACATATTTTTCACTATATATATTTTACCAAACTAATTGCTATATACCCAGTACACAATGAAAACCCACTGCAAGACACTGTTCAGTTATTGCTCTGAGTTCCTTGGTTTCTTGGTGAAACTACACGTTCTATATATCCCCACAACCAGAAAAGTCCATGGAATGTAATGTTCTATTGCTTTCAAACATTTTTCATACTTAGAAGAAGTTACAGGTGAGAAAGTTGGTACAATGGATGTTTTCAATTTGTTTTATTTTCAACCTTTTCAACCTTGAAGGATCTACACAAATGACCCCTTGATGAATTCAGAATGTTGTATACTTTTAAAAAATGTATAGTTTTTGGGGATCCATTATTTCTTTCATACCCATTTCTACCACTAACTGGAAGGAGGTTGAAAGCACAAAAATTAGCAAACATAAGCTATGTCCCAGTAAAATGCCAAACCGGTGTAAAGAATTTTGGGATTCTTACAAAAGTCTGCTTGTCCCTGAAAGCTGGGAAGATGATGATTTCATCATCACAGACCCTTTGTTGATACCATTTGCTGGGGAAAAAACAGATGCTTTCTTCTGCAGCACTTTTTCTCAATATTTCCCCAAAAACCAACATTTAGCTGTATTTTGGCTAATTTCTGGGTCGCTTCCAGGTCAATCTGCAAACCATAGGTACCTTTAAAATCCCTATTATGTTAAAAGAAAAGGGCGTAAATTTGGCATGTATGCCTTATGTGGACGAAAAGTTACAGGGGCCTAAGCACAAACAACCCTAAATAGGTAAAAAAAAAGGCTTAGCAAAGGGCTGGAAAGGCCTTGCTGCGGAAGGGTTAAAATCCAATTGAGGTACCAAAGATTGGCAAGTGCAGGGCACTGAATCATTGCATTGCACCTGTTTGATACTGTATCAGCTCTAATTTTCAAATGAGAAAGTGCAACAGACTACTGGTTTTGGTTTAGCCACAGCTAAAAATCTAAATTCTCCCTTTATTCAGTCATTAGCTACTTATGATACGTGGCAAACACACACCAACTATACAATTGAGGACTTCAATTTCATGTTTCAGAATGGCTCACTCAACTCTTCCAATATTGACCTCTTGAGAAGGATATTATGGCCAACAAGCTCAAATGAAGGCCAATTACGCTTTTTGAATACCACAAAAGGGTTTACTCAACGTAGACCTGACCCTCATTTTCCACATTCCCATACTGTTACCACATATTCTGTGGGTAAAGTATGTCAACAATGGTTGGAACAATCTACATTGTCACCTGTGAAACAACTTCTTTATTTATTAAAGGTGACATTCATCTTGCTGATTTTCTTTTAGGTCCAAAGTCCCCTAAAACAAAACGTTTTGTTTTTCCTGCATACAATGAAATTTGGAAGCTATTGCAGATGGAAACTGCATTGCATCTGCCCCAAATTGACCAAGATAATTTAGAAAAAGTTCTTGCAGTTGTCATGAACAGCATTAATACACTGTATTCTCATATATGTGTCCTTTGAATAACATTGTATCATCAGCCTTGAATATTGTTCAACATGAAGTGTCTGTTTCGTACCATGGTCAAAATCAATTACATTCTGTAATGAAATTTAGTTGGAAACACTCAAAAGTGGTAAAGTTCCATGTGATTGCATGAATGTATCTGCAATGTGTTTATCATTTAATTTGACAGATAGTCAGAAATTAATGTTATGAAAGGATGCAACATATACGATACTACATATTGAACAACTAGACTAGTTACCATTTTCTGTGGCAGAGACTGATTCAGCTGTCTGGTTAATACATGGGGTTATTTCACTGCCTATCTCTCTTTTCCAGTTTCTGGCCTGCCTGAAACACTATCGAGTTGGTAGATATGAACTCCTCAGCAAAAGTTATGTTCATGAATTATGGTCCCTGCCTTTCACGTTTTGGTGTCAGCAAGCAGATAAGGAGGATTTCCTTACAGGGGAGAATTGTGATTCTATGCTAGGACATTCCCTAGTCTGTAAACACATGCTACTTTAATCAATCTATCAAGACATTTGTAGAGCGCGCTACTCACCCATGAGGGTCTCAAGGCGCTGGGGGGAGTGGGGCCGGTGCTGCTTCTGTTCGAACAGTCAGGTCTTGAGGTGTCTCCTGAAGGTGATGTGGTCCTCGGTAAGACATAGGTGGGCGGGGAGGGAGTTCCATGTCTTGGCGGCCATGTAGGAGAACGATCTTCCTCCGGTAGTGGTTCTGCAGATCCGTGGGATAGTGGCGAGGGCGAGGGTGGCGGAGCGGAGCTGGCGGGTTGGAGTGTGGAACGTGAGTCGTCTGTTGAGGTTTTCAGGTCTGGTGTTGTGGAGTGCTTTGTGTGCGTGGGTGAGGAGCCTGAACGTGATTCTTTTGTTGACGGGGAGCCAGTGCAGGTCTCTCAGGTGAGCGGTTATGTAGCTGTGTCGGGGGATGTCCAGGATGAGGTGTGCAGATGCGTTCTCTATGCGCTGGAGTCTTTTCTGAAGTTTTGCTGTGGTTCCTGGGTATAGGTTGTTTCCGTAGTCCAACCAGCTGGTGACAAGCGCCTGGGTGACCGTACTTCTAGTTTCGGTGGGGATCCATTTGAAGATCTTTCAGAGCATGCGCAGGGTGTTGAAGCATGAGGACAAGATGGCGTTGACTTGTTTGGTCATGGTAAGCGAGGAGTCAAAGACGAATCCCAGGTTGCGTGCATGGTCCATGGGTGTCGGTGGGGAGCCCAGCACAGTGAGCTACCAGGAGTCGTTCCAGGCGGATTGCGATGGTCCCAGGATGAGGACCTCAGTCTTGTCTGAGTTCAGCTTTAGGCGGCTGCCTTTCATCCATTCAGCAACGTCTCTCATTCCTTCCTGGAGGTTGCTTCTGGCGGTGGCTGGGTCTTTGGTGAGGGAGAGGATCAGCTGGGTGTCGTGGGCGTAGGTGATGATGTTGAGGTCGTGTTTGCGTACGATGGAAGCGAGGGGGCTCATGTAAATGTTGAAGTGGGTTGGGCTGAGCGAGGAGCCTTTGCGTACGCGGCAGATGAGTGTGGTTGCCGTGGACCGGAAGGAAGGGAGGCGGACTCTCTGGGTCCTGTCTGAGAGAAATGAGGTGATCCAGTCCAAGGCCTTTCCTTGGATCCCTGCTTTGTGGAGGCGGGATCTTAGAGTTTGGTGGCAGATGCTATCGAAGGCGGCAGAAAGGTCTAGGAGGATGAGAGCGGCGGTTTCACCGTTGTCGAGCATCGTCCTGATGTCGTCAGTGGCTGCAATGAGGGCGGTCTCGGTACTGTTGTTGGCTCGTAAACCGGACTGGGAGGGGTCGAGGGAGCCATTAGCCTCGAGGAATGTGGTCAGCTGTTTGTTGACCGTCTTCTCGATGACCTTTGCTGGGAAGGGAAGAAGGGAGATGGGTCGGAAGTTCTTGAGATCCTTTGGGTCCACTGTGGGTTTCTTCAGTAGGGTGTTGATCTCAGCATGCTTCCAGCTCTACGGGAAGGTGGCGGACAAGAGGGAGATGTTCATGACCTTCCAGAGGTGGGGTGTGATGGCGGCGCCTGCTTTGTTGAATATGTGGTGAGGGGAGGGGTCTGCTGGTGAGCCGGAGTGAATTGTGTTCATGATGTGGGTGGTGTCCTCGATGCTGGCGGGGGTCCAGGTGCTGAGAGTGGCGGCGGGGGGCATTGGCTCGGTGGCTGGTGGCAGGGTCTGGGTGTCGAAGCTGTCGTGGATGTCGGCGATCTTGCGGTGGAAGTAGGTGGCAAGGGAGTCGCAGAGGTCTTGCGTGGGTGGGATATCATTGGAGTTGGTGCTGGGGTTGGAGAGTTCTTTCACGATGCTTAAGAGCTCCTTGCTGTTGTGCGCGTTGTTGTCTAGGCGTTCTTTGAAAGCAGTCCTTTTGGTGGTGCGGATCAGATGGTGGTGTTTGCATGCGGCGTTCTTGAGGGCTGTGAGGTTCTCTGTTTGTTTGTGGCGCCAGGTTTTCTTGAGGGTCCTGCATGATTTCTTTGAGTTCTTGAGGTCGTCGGTGAACCAGGTGGCTTTCTTGTTGCTGGGTTCTTCAGTGGTGCGAAGATCCACAATGTGAGGTTGTGTGCGGCGGCGTTGGCGTCAGTTGTGTCGTTTGGTGGGTTCTGGCTTAGGGATGTGGTCAGCTGGTCTGCGGTGACTTTGCTCCGCATCTGCAGGGGATCTGTTGCGGGCGGTGGTGGGATGTGGTCTTCTGAAAGGTGAAGTGGACGCATCTGTGGTCAGTCCATTGTAGGCTGGTGGTGTGGCTGACGGTGACGTTGTTGCTGGCGGAGAAATGGGGTCCAGTGTGTGACTGGCGAGGTGGGTGGGGTGTTCACCAGGTTGCTTGAGTCCGAGGTTGGTGAGGTTTTCAAGTAGGGAGGTGGTGCTTTTGTCGTTGTTGTTCTCCAGGTGGAAGTTCAGGTCCCCCAGGAGGATGTAGTCTGCGGAGGTGAGGGCATGCGGGCTGATGAAATCGGCGTTGGCTTAGCTGAATTGTGTGCGTGGTCCGGGGGATCTGTAGACAATGTTTACTCTGAGGGTGGTCTTGGGGTCGGTGTGGTTCTGGAAGTGTAGATGTTTGGCGATGGGGAGGGCGTCCTCGGTGTTGGTTGTGATGCTGATCGAGTTCCTGTGGATGATGGAGATTCCTCCTCCGGTTTGGTTGGCGCGGTCCTTCCGGGTGATCTTGTAGCCGTCCCGGTTGGCTATGGCGATGTTGGGGGCTGAGGAGGCGTTCATCCAGGTTTCCATGAGGAAGGCGAAATCCGGTGCGGTAGTGTCAAGGAGGTCCCAGAGTTCGATGGCGTGTTTGTGGATGGAGTGGGTGTTGAGTAAGATGCACTTGAGGTGGTTGTTTTTGCATGGTCCAGGGGGAGGGCTGGCGGTGCGGAGGCAGGTGAAGTTGCATGCTCGGCAGGAGAAGGGTCCGTGGGTGCGTTTCGGGGTGGCTCTGTGTCAGATGGATGATCAGCCGATGTTGAGTGTGTGGAGGGTGGCGGTGTCGTATCTCAGACTGGTTGCATGGCTCCGGCGGGGGCCAGGGGTCCTTGCGCTGGGCGCGGTCCAGGCGTGGATGAGCGCAAAAGGGCTTGACTTAGGCGTGCATTCAGCGCGCCGGCGGCACGCCCGCTGCGCACGACCACACAGCGGCCTGCATTAGAAGGGGTCAAGGAGGGAGGAGAAGCTTGGAAGGGTGAGTGGGGACGAATTGGGGCTGTGGGGCAAGGCCGCAGGGGACGCAGCGGCGGGAAAGAACGTAGGGGAAATGCGGGGGAGAAAGGCGGCACAGGCAGCAGCAATACAGAGTACAATTAAAGAAACAGAGTACAATTACAGAAAAACAGTGAGAAAAAGCAAGCAACAAATGGGAAAGCAGAAAAAGGCAGAGTGAAATTTTTAAAAACGATAGGGAAGGAGACCCACCACTGGGCCACCAGGGATCGAACCAGCAGCAGCAGGGATCAGGGGCATGGCAAGAGCAGGGTGTGCTACTGCGTTGGGGGAGTGGCCTGGCCTGAAAACAGGGTCAAGGGTCGCTCCCTTACCGCGCAGCGGCCTGCATTATAAGGGGTCAAGGGAGTGAGAAGCAGCTGGGTGGGGGGGGGGGACAAATCGAGGCTCTGGGGCGGGGCCGCAGGGGACGCAGCAGCGGGAAAGAACGTGAGGCAAACGCTTGAAAGAAAGACGGCACAGGCAGCAGCAATACAGAGTACAATTACAGAAACAGAGTACAATTACAGAAAACAGTGGGCAAAAGCAAGCAGGAAATGGGAAAGCAGAAAAAGGCAGAGTGAAATTTTTAAAAACGATAGGCAGGGCTCTGGGGCACGGCGAGAGCAGGGTGTGGTACCGCATTGGGGTAGCGACCTGGCCTGAAAACAGGGTCAAGGGTCTTCACGGTGTATGGGTTTTGGCCCATATTTAAGCTAATTTTTTTAAAGGGACCTTGGTACCAGCTATTATTTCTGCACTGACTTTGCTTTCTAACAGCAGTTATCTTATTCAAAATAATCACGACAGCTGTGGCTTGCGTGCTGACATTCTGTATGTAGTAAGAGTTTCACAACGTGTTATATGTTGCAGCAACTTCCTGTTTCCACCCCTGCATGGGATTGTAGATAGTTCACTTTAACTTTCCATTCAAACTTTGAAAACAGATTTTAATAAGTTAAGCAGACTCAAAGGGCTATTATTTCAACAAGAAGTAGGTCTCACATCAGCTTGAAAGACCTTCGAATTGCAGGTGGCTAGAACCGCAAGTGCGATTCAGTTACTGATAAACACGAATCTCCCACTTCACTTTGAAGAATTAATTCACCAAATATTTAATGTGCCTAATACAGAGGACCTTGCCCAATTTTTAAACTTCTGGGGTCGGGACTTTTCACCTCTTTTCAGACTATTTTGGAGTATTACCGGCTTTCAATTATTCTATTTTTTCAAGCACCTTCGGAGGCTTTCCTCTGGTGCTCCTGCTAATTTGTGGCGTGCTTGTACTTCTACTGTTGCTCCGTAGTGGCTGTTTGATCTGTGGAGCTGCCGAACCCGCTCCAGTTCCAGCTGCATCGTGATTGAATTCACCAGTTTTTTGGGCAATGCCATTAAAAGCTCTTGCCATTGACTATTGGCTGACCTTCCATTATGCCTACTTCACCTGTGTGCAACTTGTGTTCCACTACCTCCGGTGCCCTTCTCAGTGGGCCCTGGATGTCTGCCTCTCCAATACAACACATGCTGCCCTGGATTACAAACTGTTAATGGGTCTGTTGAAGGCCCATGACCAGGAATGTTTATTGGATAGGTGACTGGTGTGCAATCCTCTACTTGGACCAATGGTAGACTTGAGTACCTGTGCTCGGGCACAGCGTGTCTTGGATCTGAATTTCATTGAAGTAAATGCAAGTTGCCCTGATATGCTCCTAACAGCCTCTGGATATGAGTAGCATGTGTACTCATTCGACTTACTTAATTGTATGGCATACCTTTTTACTATGGAAGGCTCAGACAACATGCTGCAGTTAAGGGCATTCTGTTTTTCCTTCAAAATGTCTCACTTTGAAGAATCGCTATGATTGGATATGTTTTAGGATACCCAGTTTGCTATTTTTAAAATGTGAATTTTTTATTTTTTGTTTGGCCCCCAAATATTCTAATTTAAATACCACTGAGACGCTTTGCCTCTGCTTACCTCTGATGTTTATGTTAGCACTATGCTAATGACCTGTCCAAGAGGAGGGTGTCAAATGGCCCATGGGCATCTTTTCGTTTTTCTCTAAGTTAGCATGAGCACGCTGCAGCTTGCCTGCTGCTTCTCACACATTACAACACAACTTTATTTTTGCAATAATTTCCATGGTTGTTTTCACATGAGAACTCTTTGCTGTGTTCACTCTCTGCAAGTTCCTGGAATTTTGGCTGAACATTGTGAGCAAGGTTGAACAACAACGTCCCCTGTTATTTCATTCTGGACAGGCCTTATACAAAACATCCCAATGCTGATGTTGTTTGGACAGCATACTTTGGTCTTATTAGAATACACGAATAGGTAGCACCCACTTGGAGATGGAACTTTCCAGGGAGAAGAGTGTGACTGCACCTATGCTGTAGATTTACCAACTATAGGCTAAGGTATGGGGTCTTATGAGATAGCCCAGAGAACTTCTAATATATAATAATAATACTTCTTAGCAAGGGGAGGGAGGTTAGGCTCTATTGTCTTTTCATGATGACATCTCCCTTCATGATTTATGCAATAACTGCTATGCTGACTGTATTTGTACTATGCTTTTTCTTGCTTGTTTGTGGCAGGTACACTCTGCATGTTAGGGCACGTTAGCTAAATTAAATATTTTAAACTGTTTCATGTCTCAGTCAGATCTCATTGTGGACAAGTACAAGAGTGAGAGCGAAAGGATGTGTGTTGATTCCACAATTCCTGAGAGATCTTGGAGTGTTGGGTTCTACGGTATCTAATCATTTGTTTCTTGTGGGTGAGTAGGAGAGGAAGTGAGACACTATAGCTAGTCGGTCCTGAGCTCATGGGTAATAAGGTGGTAGGTTGACTCAGTCCCTATACACCAGGGTCCTATAATCCTGTGCATAGTTCTGTTATTGGTCAGAATCCCGGCAACAGTCCATAATCATTTTGTGCTTCCTTTTTTCTCTCTAAGTCTGAAGGGTGTGCCCAGACATGGGTCCCTTGCTCACTTTGCCACTGGATTCAAGCTAGCCTGGCTGATGAGGGGTGTTACCCCGTAACCGAGGTCCAGGGAAGACCTAGCATCGCAGTTTGGGGTGTACTGTTCCCACGAGGCACAGGGTCAAGACTGATTTGAATATAGCAGGGCCTGAACAGGGGGGTGGTGAAGTGAGCTAAAGAACAATGATGGATTCAACCCAGATATGTGACTGGAGGTAAGTGTCTGAGAAGTTTCAGCGCTCCGTCCATCATCCCTTTGTGTTTGCTTTGTTCGCCCTAAGCTGGCAGTGTATGCCCCGACGTGGGTCCCCTGATCAGTTTGCCACTGGATTCAAGCTAGCCTGGCTGATGAAGGGTGATACCTCAAAACCAGTCCCATGATGCTTGCGGACGGTCCAGGGAAGACCTGGCTTGGTGGTTTGGGCTGATCTGTTCCAATGAAGCACAGGGTCCAGACTGATTTGCATGTAGCTGGGTCTGAACTGGGGTTACAAAGTGAGCTAAAGAACTGTGATGGATTCATCTCATATCTGTGACTGGGGGTGATTGTCTGAAATGTTTCAGCACTCCGTCAATCATCTCTTTGTGTTTACTTTGACAATAAGATCGAACTGTTCTACCAAAACCTTACCAACAAACCACTTCAAGATAACACAACTCCTCTGACACCAAGGGCTCCAGGTTGGACAATTTCAAAATGTTCATGCTGGAACATGTTCAAAAAGTGCACAAAAGGGAGAAATCCGGGTCACCATTGGAACCCTGACCTCCCCGGATCATAGCACTACTGGAGAGACAAATTGCCCAAGGAATTAGATCACTATTCAATCAGTCTGTCACATCGGGGAAAAATGCCCTGAGCCTGGAAGTGGGCAAAGATCATACCGATCTATAGACCCATTTCACTCAGCCCATGCTTGGGAAAGCTGCTGGAAAGCCTAATCAACAAACAACTGACCTACTATCTAGAAATAAATACACATCTTAATCACTCAAAATATGGTTTCAGAGCATAGCACTGAATCAGCACTAGTGGCCGTGACAGATATCAGCAAGTGCTCGCTAGATGCAGTTACACCCGCTATGCTCATGCTCTTAGATCTATCTGCAGTATTTGACACTGTGTCCCATGTTAAACTACTCCACAGTCTCCTAAATATTTGTACATACAAGCTCTTGAGGGTAACCTTTACAATTAGAGCGGATTGTTCCACATGCAAAAGTGTCCACTTTGAAAAATACCTTGAACAATTGCACACCAGTGTAAAAGTTATCCACATATAAATAGTGACCTTTGTTAAAAAGTCCTCTGCCAGTTTCTCACACAACTTTCTCAATGACTCCAAAAGTGAAAGGACAACCAGGGGGGTCAATAGAATAATCCTAACCAGGGTACACCGTGAAATTAAAGGCATATCCAGTACTACTCTCAGACAGTATATTCATCTTAATTCCATAACTTGCCCTCTTGCTAGGAATGCCCTGCCGAAACAAGAAGCAGTCCTTGAACAGGTCCAAAGACTTATCCATAGCTATTTATTTCACTGGAACACAGATCTTTGAAAAGCGATCTGCAAAATGATCAAGACCAGGCTGGATTTTGATGTGACAGTTAGAATCATGGTGATCCTGCGTCAATGTTATAGCATTATCAACAAAATGCTGCATCCGAAGTAGAAGCAAATACTGATCACGATGTATGGTTGTAGGAAAACCAGCAGTTGCCATCAAGGGACTAGCACACCAATATAAAGACAGTGATGGATTCCTTATCAATTCCATCTACATAGTTAAACCCCAGAAATTCTTCAGCTCATCCAGATTAATGGAAGTACACAGGATAGCCTCAGAGTGGGGCATTAGTCTGACACTAAGGTCCATCAAAACTGTTCGGTACAAAAGGGGGTGGTGATGGACGGAGCATCTGAATCAATCAAACACTCACACCCAGTCAAAAGATCTGGGTTTAATCCATCACAGTTCTTTAGCCTACTCTGCCACCACAGTTCAGACATGGCTATATGCAAATCAGTCTGACCATGTGCCTCATAGGAACAGTTCAGCCCGAACTGCCAAGCCATGTCTTCCCTGGACCGGAAACAAGCTTCCGAGGACCGGTTTCTGGCATTCCAGCCGTCTTCAGCCCAGCTTGCTTGAATCCAGTGGCAAAGTGAGCAAGGGACTCACGTCTGAGCATACCCTGCCACACTTATGGCGGCCTAAAGCGGTACAAAAGGGGGTGGTGATGGACGGCCCATCTGAATCAATCAAACACTCACACCCAATCAAAAGATCTGGGTTTAATCCATCACCGTTCTTTAGCCCACTCTGCCACCCCAGTTCAGACATGGCTATATGCAAATCAGTCTGACCCTGTGCCTCATGGGAACAGTCCACCCCGAACTGCCAAGCCATGTCTTCCCTGGACCGGAAACAAACTTCCATGGACTAGTTTCTGGCATTCCAGCCGTCTTCAGCCCTGCTTGCTTGAATACAGTGGCAAAGTGAGCAAGGGACTCACGTCTGAGCATACCCTGCCACACTTATGGCGGCCAAAAGCGGTACAAAAGGGGGTGGTGATGGACGGAGCATCTGAATCAATCAAACACTCACACCCAGTCAAAATATCTGGGTTTAATCCATCACCGTTCTTTAGCCTACTCTGCCACCCAAGTTCAGACATGGCTATATGCAAATCATTTTGACCCTGTGCCTCATGGGAACAGTCCAGCCCGATCTGCCAAGCCATGTCTTCCCTGGACCGGAAACAAGCTTCCGAGGACCGGTTTCTGGCATTCCAGCCGTCTTCAGCCCGGCTTGCTTGAATCCAGTGGCAAAGTGAGCAAGGGACTCGGGTGGCAGAGTGGGCTAAAGAACAATGATGGATTAAACCCAGATCTTTTGACTGGGTGTGAGTATTTGATTGATTCAGATGCTCCGTCCATCACCACCCCCTTTTGTACCGCTTTTGGCCACCATAAGTGTGGCAGGGTATGCTCAGACGTGAGTCCCTTGTTCACTGTGCCACTGGATTCAAGCAAGCCAGGCTGAAGATGTCTGGAATGCCAGAAACCGGTCCTCGGAAGCTTGTTTCTGGTCCAGGGAAGGCAAGGCTTGTCAGTTCGGGCTGGACTGTTCCCATGAGGCACAGGGTCAGACTGATTTGCATATAGCCATGTCTGAACTGGGTTGGCAGAGTGGGCTAAAGAACGGTGATGGATCAAACCCTGATCTTTTGACTGGGTGTCAGTGTTTGATTGGTTCAGATGCTCCGTCCATCACCACACCCTTTTGAACTGCTTTTGGCCACCATAAGTATGGCATGGTATGCTCAGACGTGAGTCCCTTGCTCACTTTGCCACTGGATTCAAGCAAGCCGGGCTGAAGACGGCTGGAATGCCAGAAACCGGTCCTCGGAAGCTTGTTTCTGGTCCAGGGAAGGCATGGCTTGGCAGTTCGGGCCGGACTATTCCCATGAGGCACAGGGTCAGACTGATTTGCATATAGCCATGTCTGAACTGGGGTGGCAGAGTGGGCTAAAGAACGGTGATGGATCAAACCCAGATCTTTTGACTGGGTGTGAGTGTTTTATTGGTTCAGATGCTCCATCCATCACCACCCCCTTTTTGTACCGCTTTTGGCCACCATAAGTGTGGCAGGGTATGCTCAGACGTGAGTCCCTTGCTCACTTTGCCACTGGATTCAAGCAAGCCAGGCTGAAGATGGCTGTAATGCCAGAAACCAGTCCTCGGAAGCTTGTTTCCGGTCCAGGGAAGGCATGGCTTGGCAGTTCGGGCTGGACTATTCCCCTGAGGCACAGGGTCAGACTGATTTGCATATAGCCATGTCTGAACTGGGGTGGCAGAGTGGGCTAAAGAACGGTGATGGATCAAACCCAGATCTTTTGACTGGGTGTGAGTGTTTGATTGGTTCAGATGCTCCATCCATCACCACCCCCTTTGGTACTGCTTTTGGCCACCATAAGTGTGGCAGGGTATGCTCAGACGTGAGTCCCTTGCTCACTTTGCCACTGGATTCAAGCAAGCCATGCTGAAGACGGCTGGAATGCCAGAAACCGGTCCTCGGAAGCTTGTTTCCAGTCCAGGGAAGGCATGGCTTGGCAGTTCGGGCTGGACTGTTCCCATGAGGCACAGGGTCAGACTGATTTGCATATAGCCATGTCTAAACTGGGGTGGCAGAGTGGGCTAAAGAACAGTGATGGATCAAACCCAGATCCTTTGACTGGGTGTGAGTGTTTGATTGGTTCAGATGCTCCGTCCATCACCACCCCCTTTTGTACCGCTTTTAGCCACCATAGGTGTGGCAGGGTATGCTCAGACGTGAGTCCCCTGCTCACTTTGCCACTGGATTCAATCAAGCTGGGCTGAAGACGGCTGGAATGCCAGAAACCGGTCCTCGGAAGCTTGTTTCCGGTCCAGGGAAGGCATGGCTTGGCAGTTCGGGCCGGACTATTCCCATGAGGCACAGGGTCAGACTGATTTGCATATAGCCATGTCTGAACTGGGGTGGCAGAGTGGGCTAAAGAACGGTGATGGATCAAACCCAGATCTTTTGACTGGGTGTGAGTGTTTGATTGGTTCAGATGCTCCGTCCATCACCACCCCCTTTTGCACCGCTTTTGGCCACCATAAGTGTGGCAGGGTATGCTCAGACGTGAGTCCCTTGCTCACTTTGCCACTGGATTCAAGCAAGCCGGGCTGAAGATGGCTGTAACGCCAGAAACCAGTCCTCGGAAGCTTGTTTCCGGTCCAGGGAAGGCATGGCTTGGCAGTTCGGGCTGGACTGTTCCCATGAGGCACAGGGTCAGACTGATTTGCATATAGCCATGTCTGAACTGGGGTGGCAGAGTGGGCTAAAGAACGGTGATGGATCAAACCCAGATCTTTTGACTGGGTGTGAGTGTTTGATTGGTTCAGATTCTCCGTCCATCACCACCCCCTTTTGTACCGCTTTTGGCCACCATAAGTGTGGCAGGGTATGCTCAGATGTGAGTCCCTTGCTCACTTTGCCACTGGATTCAAGCAAGCCGGGCTGAAGACGGCTGGAATGCCAGAAACCGGTCCTCGGAAGCTTGTTTCCGGTCCAGGGAAGGCATGGCTTGCCAGTTTGGGCTGGACTGTTCCCATGAGGCACAGGGTCAGACTGATTTGCATATAGCCATGTCTGAACTGGGGTGGCAGAGTGGGCTAAAGAATGGTGATGGATCAAACGCAGATCTTTTGACTGGGTGTGAGTGTTTGATTGGTTCAGATGCTCCGTCCATCACCACCCCCTTTTGTACCGCATCAAAACTGTTCAGCATACGATTTAGTCTGGTCAACAATCTCATCCAAAACTACATTTTCCTTAAACAACTGTAAGAAATGTATAGGTAAAAAGTTTTCAATATTAACTCTACACCCTGCAACACCTCTAAATGTAGGCAACACAGAATGCACTATGTTTGGGGGAAACCCAGAGTTTAGCACTTCTAATGGAAGGCCTTTCACGCCCAGTCTGCAATCCATATTCCTCTTGCTGCATTATTGACATATCAGAGTCTCCCCTAAAACAGGCACTTCCTCTGAACTGATAGTGGCTTCATCATCAGATGAGTCCTCTTGGACAGAAAATTAACTATGGGCCGAAAATTTGTTCCACTCGCGGAATTTGCGGATTTTCCGCAATTTCGTGATCCGCAAATCTCGCGAATTTGCGGAAAAATCCGCAAATCCGTGAGCGGGACGAATTATTTTCAGGAAGCACTTACAGGGTTACAGCAGGTGCCCAAGTTGAAGCTAATTTTGTTGTAACCATTTACAAAATGGTTACAAAGAAATTAACTTCAACTTGGGCACCTGATGTAACGCTGTAAGTGCTTCCTGAGCAGCACCTCATTTCCTACTTGCAACTATTCTCTGACCCTGCTCTGACCCTCGAAGCAGGGTCAGAGAATAGTTACAATTATTGAACGAGGCTCCTGTCACAAAAATTAAACCTCAACAGGAAGCACTGACAGATAAATAAAGCAGGTGCCCGAGTTGAAGCTCAAATTCAGTAATGTTTTATTCAGCCCAAAACATTTTTGAGCACGGTCGAGGCTGGGCAAGTGTGCTTTAACCCCATCCCTGCCGTCAGAAATTAGCTGTAATACTCGAGGGAGGTCTTTGCATCCATGAGTTTCTCGTGCGCGATCCGCTTGTAGTACCTGTGGCCAGGAGGCTGCTTTCTCCTCACCTGCTGCCCTACTCGCTCTCTGACCCTTTACACAAGAGGCATATGCACATGCATAGAAGCCCCGCACCACACACTAGCAGTATCAAACGTCTTTCCCGCCCTTTCCGAACTATGATGGACAGTTCACTCAAGGAACCTTGGCGCCTTTTGGCACGGTGGCAAACTTACAGGCACACATGGTCACTGGGGACAAATCTTCTGGCCCTTTACGCAGCTGCAGTGTAGGAAAAGCACAATACATTTACACAACGAGGTAGCACTTACTGATTAGTCAGTACTCCAGTTGAGTAGAGGTATTGCACAAAAAGGTGGCATCTTCGTGGATAACTATGCAGGGCAGGATTCATTCTGGCACGAGGCTCCTGTCACAAAAATTAAACCTCAACAGGAAGCACTTACAGATATAGCTGGTGCCCGAGTTGAAGTTCAAATTCAGTAACGTTTTTAATCAGCCCAAAACATTAGTGAGCACGTCGTGGCTGGGCAAGTGTGCTTTAACCCCATATCTGCCGTCAAAAATTTGCTGTAATACTCGAGGGAGGTCTTTGCATCCATGAGTTTCTCGAGCGCGATCCCCTTGTAGTTCCTGTTGCCAGGAGGCTGCTTTCTCCTCACCCGCCGCCCTGCTCGCTCTCCGACCCTTTACACAAGAGGCATGTGCACATGCATAGAAGCCCCGCACCACACTAGAGCAGTATCAAAGGTTTTTCCCGCCCTTTCCCAACTATGATGGACAGCTCACTCAAGGGACCTCGGCGCCTTTTGGCGCGGTGGCAAACTTACAGGCACACATGGTCACGGGGACAAATCATCTGGCCCTTTACGCAGCTGCAGTGTAGGAAAAACACTATACATTTTCCCAATGAGGTAGCACTTACTGATTAGCCAGTAGAAAGGACTTCCGTTAATTAAGGTGCAAATCGCAAAAAAATCTGCGATTTCGCGGGAAAATCTGCAAATTTGCGGATTATTTTGCGATTTCACGTGAATTCGCGGACCCCAGATCTGCAAAATTCACCCATACTTACAGAGAATTCATTGCCAGAATCTTGGACTTTGTCCTCTGCCTCAAATGCAAAGTCAGTCTCAGAACCATGGTCAGAGGAAGATTCGAAAAGCAAACCAGCAACCTGTTGAGCAGTCAACGTGTGGTTAGATATAATCCATGCTAAAAAAGTAACACAACAAATAAGTCAACAATAACCAACACTGTGTAAAATAAGTAATAAACAAACTGTCCTTTCATCCAGCAGAAAGTAAAACTACTGGCACATAATAATCTGAAAGGAAAAGCCAATCAATGCAAAGCACAAAAATACCTTTGTATTCAGACACAATACCACTCACTTGCTAGAGACAGAAAGACTGAGAATCAACTGCATCTATTGTACACAGACACATCAAGCACTAAAGAAGTCAAATTGTAAAGGAAAAAAATACACATTACACATATCACAAGGCAGTATAGAAAGTCGACAAAGCATTATGTTAATTTGAAAGGCAATGACACAAAAAGCTAAAGATTCAAACATTAGCACTGCAGTCAAAACAAATTATATAAGCAGGCAAAGAATACATATTAGATGTAATGATTACAAAATGATTTTCTTACCATCCATGACTCCACATACTACAGATCTGCTAATGCTGCACCAGCAAAAAAGGTTCACCATGAAGACAAAAGAAAGAAATGACTCTACAATTAAAAAAAGAAAATTAAAATACAATAATAATGATTAAATAGCGACAATTGAAACTGATATTCCCCTAAAAAGAGATGTGACTAAGGAAAAAATACACCACCAGATAGAAGCAAACCTTACCACAGAAGAAGATCCCCCACCACATACATAACCTTATTCCTAGGTGACTCAAGTATTACCACTTACCCTGAGGCCCAATCCACTTCAAATAATGGAATTCATAGTATAAAACTCATATATAGTGCTGATTCAAAAATGACAAGAAAATAGTGCTTCCATAGATAAAAAAGCATAAACAAAAATAATAAAAGATACACTAACACTTTACCCTCTGCTCTTCCTTAAAATCTTGAAATGCATCTCTAATGTCAGATCAATAACTTCTGATTTCATAATGCAATTAAAGTTCATTGCCCACCCTCATATGTTGTCACCTAGAGGGATTTCCTTCTAGAGGTGGCAGATACAATAAAATTAGAGACCAAATACATACATCCAAGCTATCTGATGCCCTTATGTCCTTAAATGCTTCCTGGTAGTGGCTATACCTTCCAACTTTAAATATAGGTCCTAAAAATGTCTTTCTTAAATTGTTATAAAATTTACAAAACAAGACAAAGTTCATAGTGGTGTGATTTGATGAGGCATCACACGGACATTTGGGCAGTGTCTGTGACCAAGCCTTCATTCTTGGGAAGGGAAACATGAAATTCAAAGTGCCCAAATGTTGTCATTCTATGTACACATGGAGTTTTTAATAAATTGATAGAATATTGATTATGCACAAGTTTAGTGATTTTTAACATGTTTTGTTAGTAACTTGGATTTATTGTTTTTAATGAAGGGAGTTTTTTTCAGCAATGACATTTTCTGTCCTGATGATGGTCTTCAAGACGACTGCTTATTAGACCGAAACGTCTACACCTCCATCATCTCCAGAAATGTTGCGTTGTCACCAAAATACGACCATTGTCTATTAATTATCTTTGGTTGTCTGTCATATTTACCAGGAGTTGATGTTTTAGTTGTGAACTGAAGAGTTACTGTTATTTATACCTCTGTTCATGACTGTTGCTTGAATTCATTTCTCTATATTCGTCTGCCCAGATGCTATTTTGTTGTTTCATCACTAAATACAAAAAGTTTTCAGAATATATTTTTTTTCACCGTATGTTCTATTTCTCTTCCTTTGATTTACTCCAGCCAATTACAAATTGTGATATCCTGTGGATACACTTGAGTGTGTTACATGTGTACGACTCACAACTAAGATTTACTGTTTTCTTAAACAGGTCCCTTGTAGCATACTTTGACTTTAAATATCTAGTGCCCAAGCCTACAAGGGTTTATTGGGTTTCCCCTGACTATAACACATTAATTATATCCAGACATTCTGAGTACCAAAATGTATGTTTATGTTTATCCCCACAATATTCCATGTCGTGTGGATGAGGTTCTTAAACCTCAAGTTGGTTGCCTCCTAGTCCCCTCACATCCCTGTCCTGAGGAAGACTCGCAGAGCCAAGGCTCGACTTTCCTATGTGCCAAAAGCCGAGTCGAAACGTCGATGAATATATACCCCTCTACCTGGACCCGATCAACACTGATCTATTACGTGCCTCACGTGATAACAATATGTGATTGTAAGAAATGATGTAAATAGACCTTGTAAAATATTTTGAGCCAGGCTAACAAGATTGATAGGTTGAATTAATCCCACATTGAACTTTCCTAATTTTCTTTATGTCACTCTGGGATTAACTTCCCGCCCACCAACATTTGAGCATTCTCTTCTTTGCAAGTTCCCCTTGGAGCAACCTCTTAAAATGTTATTACATTTGAAAAGCTTTATCAATTGGATTACATTTATTTTGTTTCATATAATTATAGTTGCTGCACATCCTTTATTATATATATATATATATTTCTCTGTAGAAGTATTGTTCTCTCCAAGAGCGTTTAAGCTCAGAATCAAAGGAAATTGTAATTGATTTTACTCCAATTATTGATTGGTTTGAGGACCATTGTTTTTCTACACCGAACTGTACCCCGGTCCACAAACTCGTATTGGGTTAACCCCTTACCTGTAAGGCCCACCCCCAGAGTGCAGATCAGCCTAAAAGTGGTCGATCTGCCTTCAGGGGGGGCCGGAAAACAGACAATAACTATCAATCAAGTAGAGTGACCCTTGCCAAAGGGGTCGTTCCCAGCAATTTCATAAAAAATATATTCCCTGGCTTCTGGTGGGTTTTGAACCCCCTGGGGTGCAGATTGGCAGAACCGAATGGCCAAACAAACCCCAGGGGGGGGGGGGCAAAAAATGGATAAAATACATTGTCTCCCAAGGGGAGCAACCCTTGCCCAAGGGATTGCTCCCCGCAATTTCATTAAAAAAAATCTGTGGTATCTAGTGGGTTTCAGCCCCCCCCTGGGGGCAAACCCCCCCCAATAAAATCCCAGTCCGACTAGACCCCAGGAGGTTCCAACCATAGATACAATTAGTTGGCGCCAAGGGTAGAAATCCCTACCCAAGAGGTCAATCCCCGCAAGTTCATAACATAGTATTCCTGTCATCTAGTGGGTTTCAATCCCCGGGGGGCACATCTGCTGAAAAAAAGACCAAACTAGCCTCCGGGGAAGATGCTAAAAATAGATACAATATAATGTCCCCAAGGGGAGCGACCCTTTGCCTATTGCAGGGATTCTTCTCAGGATTAGAACTATGCTTGGGACAGTAGATCATCAGTAAATAGTCAACATACCACCTCAGTACCATGAGCCTGAGTCCAAATACCTTTAGTGTATAACCAGCCCTCCTACTTATAACCAGATGAAAAAAAATGAATTGACACTCCAGAACACAACCCTCCTGACCCTCTCAGGGATCGCATTGTCAGGACACCCCCTTTCGTGCTCATCCATAATAAGATATGGAAGTGACACAAAGGAAGTCTGAAATGTTTATTTAAACTATTGTGCTCTAGAATGCAGTATACGTGCCACAATCAGAAAACAATGGTCTAGCAAAATTACCACCAGCATTGTCAATAACCTGTATATTATAGTAAGCCCTGTCATAACAGATTAGCCTAACCTCCCCCCTTCTACAGAAGCAAAACTAGTTATGGAGCAAAGATCTCTGAGTTTAGCATCAGAACCTGTACGTTAGCATATACAGATGGACATTCTACATCTCAGATACATCTAAGATCTTCTGTCAGAAAATATCTGTCTCCCCCTGTTTTACATTGTTTTGCGTATCTATACGACAAGGTTCACATGTTCATATACAACAGCTGAATTTCTGTGTTATGTCTAGGTGCCATTGCCTGACCAGAACAAAATAACAAGGGACATTGTTTGACCTTGTTAGAGATAGTTAAATAAGGTGGGCCCCTGTCTTGAGTGGCATTGTGGAAAAAGCAATGGTCTTGGATGCAGGTTCATGCCATCACCAGTGGCTGAGTATAATCTAGGCATTTCATACATCACCTTATCAATAGTTGTTCAAGAGATACCATTTTTTTCACCATCTTTTGCTGCTGTACTCCGCACCCAAAACTGTCATGACATTTCCCTATTCCGCTAAGCCATTGCTAAGCAGAGACACCAAAAGACATGCGCCATTGCAACTCAGCCTGATTTGCTGCCTGTCTACGTCATAGCTTACCAGGAAACAGATTTGTAGAGTGCACAGATATTTGCAATGACTTATAACGTTGCACAGATATGTTTCTAGCTACCTAATATAGGCTATGTAGCTGGTCTGCTCAAATTCTAATTTGTGATAACATTGAGTATTGCAGTCACTCTTCAGAAACAGAATACTAAGCTTCCTTCTCAAAAGTATAATTTTCACAATAGTTTCTTCATTTTCCCAAATATATATTAGATTGAAAGCACTCAAATGTTTTCATTTTCATAGCATCTAAAAGTATGTAGGGTTTGAGAGTCACTTTTTGGCAGATGCTCAAGTTGTCCAAGCTTCAATAGAAAGACCATTTCTACTAACAATATTGTTTATGAAGTCATAATTCTTGGGATTCAGTGCACTTCTGAGTAGAGTCAACAAACTCAAACTGAGAGACAGTGGCAACAGCACAAACAAATGTCTACTGTGTTATCCTAAAATAGCATATTACAATCGTTGTAGTCTTTTAGAAAACATTCCTCTGTTTGTTTGGCTTAATTGTACATGATAATTTAATTTGCTAGTTAATTATAAAATGCAGCATTACTGTTCCTAACGATATATCAGCAGCTCCCACATCTCTGGTTCCAGCGCCACGAAGTGTTTTTTAAATTCAGAGCAGAGGGCACATTAACCTTTTGAATGCGTAGTTTTCACTTGCCAGGTATGCTTGATGCAGCAGCCAATGACCTATGATTGTAGAGGTGTTCTGAGTGCCTGGTGTAATAATTGTAAGCAGAGTTAGAAAACAAACATTTCACCACATTACTGGAAGGGAAGAAGGAGGTTTTGACCCTACTCCTCCTCTTGTCCTGCTTTAACAAAAGGGCAAAACTTCATTAATCAATCAATCAGTCAAAAAGTACTTTATTCAGTTGCCATAACCATCAGAGCATTCATTAAAAACATCCCAAAAATATGACAACATATAATAAAATCAATCATGTTCAAGTATAAAACTAGCAGTTATAAATAATTTGGTTGTTGATACATTTTTCATCGTAAAATAATAATAGGCATCAGGAAAATAATTTTTACATTGCAAATTATACTACAGCTTTAAATCATACATAAAAACCAAAGAACACAATCAGATGTGTTCAATTGTTAGACAATATAAAAAAACTATGAGTACAAAGATTATAAAGAACACAATATAAGGAATTCTACAGAGCCCTAGCAGTTTGAGAGTGAGAGCACATAGAAACAGAAAATGCAGTTAAGCAAAGCATTTCAAATTATTTTTAATATTCTATATGCAGTTGAATAGCAAAACACCCCCAGTGAATGTGCCAAATAGCAATGCAAAGACACTAAGGTTGTAAAAGACAGAGGGGCAATACATTTGCAATGATCTGGTCTCTCTCAATGGTATACTACTACAGTGGCCAGCACTTTTAACACCACCTCAATCATGTGGCTAAGTCAGGAACATCAAGCTCTTCAACCAAACATTTAGCAATAAGCAGCTAACCGCAAACACAATTGGACCCGAAGTGTTGGTTTAAAGATACTCCTGGCATCTAAATAGTGGTTGTCTGCTGATTCAAGCACACGTGGCATATCCATTTACGGAAAGAGAACCGCGATACTCTGTATATGATTACTTCTCAGGCAGTATATGATGATGGTCAGGCAAGTCCCTGAAGTCAACCAAATGTTGGCAGACTTTCAGTCTGTGTGGGGTTAATCAAACAAGATAGCCTGACAAGACCGTGTGCACACCTGGTGGATGTTAGACAGACTTCTCAAAGTTAAAAGCGAACGCAATTTATATTTTCATACACAAATTTTTCAAAAACAGCAGTATTCAAAGACTGATGTCACCTGTATATTTTCATTGAAATTTAAGCGACACAAAAATATAATGAATGTATAATTCAATTCTATACAATAATCATCGCATCATGATTAAGAGTACTTCAAAGGTAATCACACAATGGTAACATTATCACAAAAATCTTGATGGAGATTGCATCGGATGACCTCCGGCCCAATGCATTTCGTGACCCCAAGTCCCTTCTTCAGGGGACACTAAAAAGGAAACATACATATTTTGTCGTTATATGATTGTTGAAACATTAATGTGAAAACAAATGAACTTCATCCAACAACACCCATGTGGTCAAGAAAAAGGAGGGGACCTGGCACGTCGGCAAGACTGCCAGGAATAATCAATACTGTTCCAAAAGGGAAAAAGACAGTTGAGGACAAAACAACAAGCATACCAATATGTCCAACTGAATCATGCTGGCAAGTGAATAAAGACATCAGAGAAAGTGGGAATATCTATACAAACAGAATACCGCAACCCGGTGCATGCATGCAACGTTACTAACAACACTTGTAAACGAAAGTACCAGTGTGCAAAAGTCACACACACCTCGTGTCACTCATACCAAAGTCCTAGTAAACTCTGCTTACTGGTGATTTAAAAAAAGGCAGTGCAAGATGCTAAAGCTACTATTTTCAAAGTCCTATAAACATGAAAGTACAGAAAACAGAGTAAGTGCAAATATCCCCACCGTAATAGACGGGTGAGAGAACGAGAAAAACAAACTAAAAGGTACCTTCTCATAAATCCGAATGGATGATGTATGAACCATCTGTATATACAAAATAACAGCTAAATACCACAAAGACTTCCAACATAAATAGAGCGCTACACCTAAATTACCAGAGTACTGACCTGCACAGAATCCAAACGCTTTAGTCATGACAATCCCAGGTACACTGCTAGAATAATGGAAGCCCAAACCCCGCTCGACTGCTGGCATTAACAAGCGCGCCAGGGTGGCGGCTGGTCACATGCTAAAACCGCTAAAGTAGCTGAAGGGAAAAGAACGGCGGCCATTTTGAAGATGAAAACAATGACTGGTAGCTATAGAACCGGTGTAGATGCCAATGGGGAAACTCAGAAAACAACCGAAACAAAAGAAAAACAAAAACAAAAAGCTCAAACAGCATGATGCAGATTACTGCATCTATGGTAAAGACAAAGATAGCTATTCCTCAACAATGACCAAGATATAAATGATCGTGACCCCACGGTAGGTGTCTGGTTGAAATAACCTATTGGATCACATGAAATGTCAACAAGCATGTACAAATATAAGCACATAGCACAAGAACTAAAGTATGACAGAAGAATAATACAGAATAAAACTTGTTTAATGTGTGACATTGGCTGATGTACAAAACAAGAGTGAATTAATAATGTGTGAATCAGTGAAGCGACTAAATGCTATGAGCAAATGGTGATTAGAGGAAAGCTGATCTGCGTGATGGGACCCTCACAAGGAGATAGAGAACTGATCAATACTCAGTGAAGTGGAATGAGTTAAAGAAAGGAACTAAGGTCTAATTTGTTGTTAAGACCAAAAGGTTCTATCGTATGGAATCTTTTTATCCATAGTACTTGTTTCTGGGATAAGAATTGGCTAGGATCACGCCCTTCCTTTGATTGTACTTTTTTGAGCACGAGAAAACGGACTTGCGAGATGTGATATTGTTCCGACCAATGAACAATCAGATTAGAATTGGTATTCCTCATGCGTATCATACTCTTGTGTTCTCCTATTTGGATTTTAATCCGAATAGGAGAACAGTCTGCCATGAAACTAGCCTTGGATACAATTTCACCACTAAGAAAGCTGCATAACAGTCCGCTATGATCTTTGGCACCTTAGTATAAGACATATCTGAAAGTCGAGAAAACCCTATGAAAAAGGTCGGAGGGATACGGGCGTCACAATAATGAATTAGATGGCAAAACTGCCTACAGGGCAACACTCTCCGGCTCCCTCCATATCATAAAAATGCCTGAAAAAAATACATTTGCAATCAAATCAATCATGTAGATAATTCCTCTAAAGACTTGTTTAAAGTCTTGAAAGATTGCACTCATCCCTGTGCTTGCTCACAGCCCCTACAGGCAACACAAGAGTTATGTGACTCTATTGAAGACTACTTTGACAACACAATCTAACTGCTCTACCAAACCTTCACCAATAAACAACTTCAATCCACTGTTGTACTAGTCCGCACAGCTCCTCTCAACATCAAGCACTCCAAGCTGGACAATTTCCAAATCTTCATGCTGGAACAAGTTCAACAAAGGCTCAAAAGTTGAAATCTGGGTCACCCATTGACTCCAGTAATCCCAGGGTAATAGCATTACTGGAGAGACAAATTGCCCTGTGTAACAGGGTGGCAGGGCGGGATGCAAACTCCACAGTACAGGACTGGTGGACGACTGACGTCCCTTCCACCTCCTCTCTTTCACCACTTCAGGACACCTGGGAATCCGAGTCCGAAGCCTGGTGGACCCACCATCCAATAAGAAAAGAGGAATGTACCTTTAACAGAACCGACTTTGAGAGAGACAGCACCCCCCCAGTGACGCGCTCCTGTGCAGGGCGGAAGACTTTGCGGAAAGGGGTACACCCCCTATGACGCTTGGCTACCGGGATTGGGAAAAGAGCAGGAAGAGGAAGTAGAGGTGTGTCCCGGCACTTCGGTGGAGAGAGGAGAGCGAGCGGAGCGTACGAACGAAGCAGAAAGGAGAACGGAGCTAGAGGAGCTTAGGACGGGAGACGCTGAGCCTAGAGGCCAACCTTACGGTGCAGCGCCCAGCCGCACTCACAGAGGAGTGTGGCTCAGCCAGGTGCGTAACCGTATGTCGGGTTGGCTGAGGAGGCTTGGCAACTCTGAGTGAGCAGTGTACATAGCGTATTCAACCTTCCCTTGACTTCCCTACCTACCCTTACCTCCTATCCTCACATTAACCCTCACCTGTAGCCAAATACTTGTTCTGTATATACACGGGCACCGGTGTCCTCACTTCCCTGACCCCTCGTGATACTGTCAAAGCTGAGCACATCACTAGGACCCTTTCTTTTCCTCCGCATGTGGCGTTGGGACGCGGCAAGGAAGGAAGACGGAGATAGCAACGAGGACTCTCGGAGAAGACCAAGCCGCCGAAGAACTCGTGCCTTCGCCGCCATATTGGATTCGGCCGCAAAAGCCAGAGAAAGACAGACTCTAAGAAAGAAAAAGACATTTATAAAAATAAAAATAAAACCTTATCTACCCCGCACAAGTATCCGTGTCCCTCCTTCTGAACCGCCACACCCTGATAGTTATATCACTATTACATCAGGAAAAAATGTCCTTAGCCTGGAAGTGGGCAAAGATCATACCGAAAAGAGAATAGAATGGACACCTTCATTCTCTCAAACTATAGACCCATTTCACTCCTCCCATGCTTGGGAAACCTTCCGGAAAGCCTAATCAACAAACAACTGACCTGGTATCTAGAAACAAAAAAATCTTTGATCACTCAAAATATGGTTTTAGAGCAGGGCATAGCAGTGATTCTGCACTTTTGGCATTTACAGATATCATCAGGTGCGCGCTAGATTCAGGTATACCCACTATGCTTGAGCTTTTAGACCTGTATGCAGCATCTGAGACTGTGTCCCATGTTGAGCTACTCCACAGTCTCCTAAATTTCGGGATCGAAGGGCCTCTCCTGGCCCGGTTCCAGGACTTCCTGAAAGACAGAATGCAGAATGTCTTGCTAGGAGCCTTCAAAGCCAAGCTTCAGCAAGCTGATAAAGGGGTCCCTCAAGTGTCCTGCTTGATTCCCACACTGTTTAACATGTTTGAGCCCCCTCTTCCAAAGATGATAAAAAAATATGAATTTGAGATCCTGTCATACGCAGATGATACATAGTTGGTCCAGGCTTTTGATAAGGACTTCTTAAAATAAAGTCAAGGGTCACTTAGTGGGGGCATGAAAGCAATTGCAAAAGTGATGTCAGATAACGTTCGACAGGTTAACCCTGGGAAAATACAATTTTAGTCTACTTTGCACACAGATTTGCACACTTCAGCAACTTGACCCCAGACAGCCCCAGGTTAGGTACTTTTATCATGAATGGTTGTCAGCATGTGAATATCTCTCCTTCTTAAAAATTTCACACTTAGAAGTTCATCATTATACAAGGCAATGCACTACCCCAGCTGAAGTTGTTTTTTTACAAGCCCCTGAGAGTAACCCTTACAGTTAGAGTGGATTGTGCCACAGGCAACAGTGTCAACTTTGAACCATTCCTTGAACAATTGCACACTAGTGTAAAAGTTATCCACATATAAATGGTGACCTTTGTTAAAAAGTCCTCTGCCAAGTTCCCTACACAAAGTGGCATTTCTCACTGACTCCAAAACTGAAAGGACAATAGTGGGAGGGGTCAATAGGAGAATCCCTACCAGGGTACACCCTGACATTGTAGACATATCAAGTACTACTCATCTTATACCCATAATGCGGACACTAGAGTGGGGCTTAATTCTGCACTGTTGTCCCTCAAAAACTGTAGTTTGGAAAAAATGGGGACCCCTACAGACTAATTAGTTTGCTAATCGTAGGGAATATATAAACACAAGTTGAAAAAGTAAGTATCTAGCAAACCAGTGATAGTGTTGTCGCCCTTATTTCAACCTCATATCAAATGTTATCTATATAGACAATAATGATTCACTTAGACAGTAATGTATCAAAAATATTTGACTGTTTTATTTTTCATTCTATTTATTTACTTTTTATATTTTTTTCATTTTCGAAGAAGATATATATTTCTTTTAGATAGTGTATTGATTAATTCATAAAAAACACATATATTTCATAGCAATGACAATAAGTAACATACAATACTCATATTTACCAAAGAACAGGACATTTTACACATAAATACAGAAGTGCTATACGACATATTCAGTCGATGGAGAATTTATGAAGAAGGCTAATGCGGTAGAATGGAACACAACGCGTTTCCGCCTGAGGCCTTCATCAGGTAACTGTCATTCGTATTTTACAAAAAAACTTGTGTACAACATAAACTTTAATTTATTTTGGTGTAGAGTAGACTCTGATTGTTTCATAAAACGGTGATCGAGTTATTTTTAATATCTGAGGGACATCCTCGAGATATATATAAAGCACTGGTATTTTCTGTTCCTACTTCTTTTCTCTTTTTTCAGTTATCCCCTGCGGTATACAATTGGATTCAAGATCCACTTTACGGGAGGTAGAGGTTCATAGGCGCTTTTGTATTTATTATGCTCCAGGGTACGTCCACATGATAATCTTAATATAGGAGATTGGAAACAAGGATATTTTTGTAGTGCAATAATTATATCATCCTTATTTTTCTCTTCGGGTGAAACCTTCTGTTATTCCTCCTATTTTGGTGGAAATTAGGTATTTCTTTTTATTCCTTGTTGATTGGTGCAAGGGAATCTGGTCTTACTGGGTAGTCTATTCCGAAATTTAGGATCTTCAAACTGTTAGCGCTTCTCCGTAACGTGGGGGTCTGCTGGTGTGCACTTCCGAGAGTGCCGGCGTCCCTCAAAAACTGTTCAACATACAATTTATTGAAGTTTTGACGACAAGAGGACGGAATCGATTTTCTGCAACAGAAAGAATCTGACATGAAGCACCGCCGGTAACATCCTAATAACGTAGTGTGAGTCTTATTGGAACTGATAAGATTCAGAGAGGCGAAAGAGTGCACAGCTAACTTAGTCTGCTCGAACAGACCAAGATTAAACTTGAGGGGGCCAGTGTTTAATAAGGAACTACTCATGTGCTCCCGGACTCAAAAGAAGATAGTAGATAACATAATACCGGACCTCAAGCAGATGTAAGCCGGGCATTAACCTTTTTATAACGCAGATATCTTTGAAACTTAAGAAGTTCTAGAAATAACCCCCACCCCAGGTGGTGTCTCATGTTAAGAAACCTGTGGGATATAGGGATCAAGACATGCCCACCAGATCCCCATATGAAAAGATGGAATAACATGACATAAGGAATCAAGAGAAACTGGCAACCAATCAGTGCCTTTAAAAAGAGAGACGTATTTTATTGTCTTGAAAAAGATGGAACGTTAATTTTAACCATCGAAACACATTGACGCTGAATTTTGCACAATCGTGGGGAACAGTTCACCCTATAGATAAAAAGCATTAAGTATATCTAAGATCAGCCAAGAAAAATTGTTAACCCAGAAATGTGAGACTATGACAAAATACATTGTCTGTCTTTGTCTCTCTGTTATTTGCCTGTCAGTGTATATTCTTTGTGTATTCTTAGTATAGAAATGACTTCTATTGTTTAACAAAAGTACATATATCTGGTTTTTAACCCTTTCTTTTTGATGTGATATTGTTCTATAACCTGAAAAACTATTGGATGTGTTTGTAATATTGGAAATGTTTTTTGAAGTCATATGCTGAATGTTTATTATTATTATTATGCTGTATATTTTATAAAAATAAAATACCAATTTTTTTTACTCACCTTTCAATGATTGTAGCTTTAATTAGGAATGTGCACGTTCTAACACATGGGCTGTAATCTGTGTAGTTCCCATACAGATTTACATTTAAGTGCAATTGTCCACCAAGGGAACTCTATTTTCTACTTGTTAGTAGTATCCTAATCCCCTGGTCTGGTTAAAGGGGTCCTTCTCTATTTTCTCTGCAACATAAAATTTAGTCTGGTCAACAATCTCATTCAAGACTACATTTTCCTTAAACAACTAGAAGAAGTGTATAGGTAAAAAGTTGTCAATATTGACACTACACCCTGCAACGCCACTAAATGCAGGCAACACAGACTGCAATATGTTTTGGTAACCCAGAGTTCAGCACTTCTAATG
Source organism: Lissotriton vulgaris (assembly GCF_964263255.1). Classification (NCBI taxonomy): domain Eukaryota; kingdom Metazoa; phylum Chordata; class Amphibia; order Caudata; family Salamandridae; genus Lissotriton; species Lissotriton vulgaris. Next base: position 193,573 of record NW_028248462.1, read on the forward strand.
GGAAGCCTTTTAGGCCTTAGTTTGCAATCCAGACTCCTCTTGCTATATTATTGGCAAAACAGTGTCTCCCCTAAAAGAGGCACTTCCTCAGCACGGATAGTGGCTTCATTAGCAGATGAGTCCTCTTGGGCTGAAACTTCACTGCCAGAATCTTTGACTTTGTGCTCTGCCTCAGAGGCTGGGTCAATCTCAGAACCATGGTCAGAGGAAGATTCAAAAAGAAAACCAGCAACCTGCTGAACGGTCAACTTGCGGTTAGTCATAATCCTTGCTAATAAAAGTCACATCGCAACTAAGTCAACAATTACCAACACTGTGGAAAATAAGTAATAAACAAACTGTAACTTTATCCAGCAGAAAATAAAACTACTGGCATATAATATTCCAGAAGGAAAATTCAAACAATATAAGGCACAAAAAGTCATATATACTCAAAAACTGTATCACTCACTTGCCAGAGACAGCAAGACTGAGAATCATCAACTGCACCTATTCTGCACAGACACATCAAGCACCAAAGAAGTCCTATTGTAAAGGAAAAAATATGCATTACACATATAACAAGAAAGTACAGAATGTGCTCAAATCAATATTTTATTTTTAAAGGCAATCACAGAAAAAGCTATAGACTCAAACATTAGTACAGCAGTCAAAACAATTATACAAACAGGCCAAGAATACTAAGTAGATGTAAAGATTAGAAAATGAGTTGCTTACCATCCATAACTCAACAAACTACAGATCTGCCAAAGCGGCGCCCACAAACAGGCTTCACCACCAAGACAAAAGAAATGAATAGCTCAATAATAAGAAAAAAGAAATTGAAATACAAATTAAAATTATAAAGTATCAATCAAAAGAAACTGATATTCCCCCAAAAGGAGACACGACAAAGTCAAAAAAGACACAACCAGATGGAAGCAAACCTTACCCCTGAGGAAGATCTCCCACCACATACATAACCTTATTCCCAGATGACTCAAGTGTTACCACACACCCTGAGGCCCAATCCACTCAATCAATTATTCAATTCTCTTTATTTGGATAAAATAATATAGATAAAAGTATCAGAATTAAAGTAAAAAAAACATTTGAAATACATTTCCTTCTGTCTCATTATTAAAAGTTCAAGAAGATTAAAAAAATGTAATTCTTAATATGAACCTTATGTATAGTGCTGATTCGAAAAGACTATTCAATTTTAAATTACAGTACAATACAACTCCTAAAATATTCTCTTAAAATAGTGCTTCCATAGATAAAGAGCATAAACAAAAATAATAAATGATACACTGAAAATGGTACCCTCTACATGTTAATAAACTCTTCCTTAAAATCTTGAAATACAACTCTAAATTCAGATCAATACCATCTTCTTTCATGATGCAATAAAAGTTAATTGCCCAACCTCATATGTTAACACTTCAAAATATGAGAGGGATTTTCTTTTAGAGATGGCAGATGCAATAAAAGTAGAGAGCTAATAGGATATATCCAAGCTATCTGGTGCCCATATGTATTTAAAAGACTTCTGGTAGTGGATATACCTTCCAATTTTAAATAACGGTCTTAAAAATGTTTTTTTAAATTGTTATAAAATTTACAAAACAAGATAAAGTGCATAGTGGATTGATTTGATGCTTCATAACACGGACATTTGGGCAGCAGCTGTGACCAAGCCTTCATTCTTGGGAAGGCAACCCTGAAATGCAAGAGCCCAAACATAGTCTAGTCAGATAAATTCCATGTTGCAAATTTTGTACCGTTAATAAATATATTGGTATTCCTTCTTGCATAGGTCTGAGAGGTAGCTACATGTGTTCTTACTACTCTCATTGTTGTCCTTTCTACCTATCTGATGTTCCTGTCCACTATTTTCAAAAGGCTTTCAATATAAGTCAACCATGTGATCCTTTTTCCAAACTAGAGTGCTAGACAATCTGTTATAATATCTTTAGAGAATATTGTCCCTTCTTTACCAAACGGGCAATGCCAGCACAAAACAGGACTTATCAGAATGGCTTCCTCTACAAAAGACACTGTCAATTCTTTATTTACAACTAGGACGAGCTAGACTTTGAGACTGCCAAAAGTCTATATAAAAAAAGGTTTTCTTGGATCTGTATGGGGGAGACATTTGTGTTCATATAAAAATAGTAATTATCTAATTGGTTTATTGCCTACTTTGGCCAAGAAGCTAAAAAGGGCTTCTCTGGATCTTAAACATTTCCATTTTGTAGTGTCTCGTCCTCCCCCTTGATATATAATGAAAAGAGCAGGGGGGCGAGAACACACCCCTGGCGTATCCCACAGGAAACCTTAAAGCAGGAGGTACAATCCCCTTTTGTCCCATAGCGTACTCGGGTAATCAATGAGGCATATAGTTGTGAGAGGAAAGTAATAATTCCGCTTGGTGCGCCCAGCTCTGTCATGGTTCTCCAGAGTTTAGCGTGGTTTACCAGGAAAAACGCATGGCTTAGAGCTCTCGAAGCAGAGATGTACATGACCCTCTTTTACTACAGTGTATTTATTAACAAGAAGCTGTAAGTTAGTACTTTGCTCCAGGGTACCAGCATTCCTCCTGAACCCATATTGTGCATCTGTAAGGAAGTATTTTTCTTCCACCCATGTTTCTAACCTCTTCAAAAGAAGTCTGCACATTAATTTGGCAGTGGAGTCCAAGAGATATACTGGTCGGTAACATCTAGGACACCTCATCTTCCTTTTGTAAAGATTGGGACGCTGACGCTATCAGTCCAGGCGGCCAGATTAAATCTACTAACTAAAGCTCCATGTGCACTTTATAATTCCTAGCCTTGCCATGGTGCTAAGGGAAGGAGGATTGGAAATGTCAAAAAAGGCTTGCTGGGGATTGTAACATGGGTCTATATGAAGAAGCACTAGATTAGGAAGCATTATAATGCTTCTCCTCTCCATCTTAACCTGTTTTTTGGTATGTTTTTATTCTTAAGTTGTATTTTTAGCTTAATCGCCTATCTGTCGATTTGCAAACTGTATCTTGGCTATTGTCCGACACTGGACGGATTGCCCACATATATTTATTTGTAATGTGCTTTTGTATGTATTCACACTTTTTACTTATTGTTTTCAATATGGTGCTTTATAGCTCTTATGACATGAGCTGTCAAACTAAAGCTTATACAACAACTAACTAAAGCATTGCAAACTTGTGTTAGAAGTGGGGTAAAACAAAAAGTAGCATTGGCCTTCAAGATATCTATTGCAATGGGAAAATGCCTCTCGAACCATGAATTGGCTTATCTTATTGACTACGCAGGTCTAAGCTTTTTACCTTTGTATCTGTTCAATAGATGAACTGTGGTCATCTCAATTCTATTCTAAACAGTGAGTCAGCATTCAAACATTTTTCAACGTATTCAAGAAAATTCATGCAAAATGTTTTATATTTCATCAGTACGTATTTGCTTCATACTTTTGTTTTTCTTATTGTTTTTTTGTTCACACAATTATAGTTTCCCAAGGAAATTGTTTTTTACAAAATGATACCTAGTTGTGATACATTAAAAACTCTGTTTACAGTGCATACTTGAAAAAATACAAAAACAACCTTGACAGACATTACATAAACAAACATATTGTAAATCTAAACAGTCCTTCTACTTTGATGTCATGTAACAGGATATTATGGCCTATTTATCCTCTGTACTTATACATTGATCAGTACAGGTGGTGTTGAGGTCAGAGAACATCTCAGTACATTTTTTGTAAGTTAAGGTACCATTAGTTAGCTAAACTTGAAAGTCCATAGTCTTTTTTTATATTCAATGTAGAGATACTCTTGGCCTCCTTGAAGAAATTGGGGGGTAGTGAGTGTGCTGACGTGTTTTGACCTTCGTGTGGGGACCATGAGGATTTAAAGAAGGTCTTCCTCAGGGCTGGGAACTTCAGTGTAGGACACTGGGATTGAAAAAGTGAAAGGGTATATTAATCTCTTGTTCTGGGTTGTAGCAAGGATTACATTAAAGCTCAAAGGCGCCAAACACATATATTTACCATACAGAGTTTAAGTCTGAAAGTCTATTCGACTGGCTGAGATGTCACCTCTCCGCAAAGGAATGCATTGTTCACTCTGTGCTCTTAATGTCTGTGGATAAAGGGGTGGGTTATCTAGTCAGACACTAATCATAGTGGTTAAAAAGATTTTTTATGCTAATCAACCCTTGAAGATTGTGTTTTAGACGAAGTGAGAACATGCACTGCTTCATTGCGAGTGAAGGTGGATACTTCGGTTTAATTTGTAGTTGACACAGTGGCCAATGGCTTCTACGTGATGAATACAGGGACTTCTAATCTGTGGAAATGGTGTCTTGCATTTGCAAACTTTCTCCCTAGTGTTGCAGTCTGGTCTTGCTGTTGTCATGGTGCCGCCTGCAACCCTCTTTCCTGGGGCATACTCTTGACATAAATGTCAAACACTACTATTACCTTAAATATTGTGAGCAGTGGAACTTCCACTCCGGGGTGACCACACTGTGCTTCATGCATCAGGCTCTGTCGGCGTTTCAATCGCATCTTGTTGACTTCTGTGTTGGTCACTTGATCAGAGTTGTTAGCCTTAGCATCCACTTAGTAAGGCTTTGCGCGTTGACATGTTGATGTCAGTCCACATAGCTGTCTGGCAATCGTGCCTGTCTTCCAGTCCCTATTACCATAGTGACGGTGTCGCCTCTTATCTTGGATTTGTAGCCTTGGTAATGTTCACAACATTTGGATTTGGGACACCGGCTAATATACCAGTGAATAAGTCCCTTTAGAATTGTATGTGTTTAAGGAGAAGGTTAAAAGCAGCGCATAATTTCAGAAAGTTCATTCAGTCCGTTATCTGTTGTGCCCAATTTGAGAATGTATTTGGCTTCAAAGTTGGCCAGTAGTGTATCTGTAGTTTGACCTTTCACATGTTTAAGCACTGTCCACTTTATTCCTTGTGGCCCATGGTTCTTATCAGTACAATGCTTAACCATTGTTACAGTAAGCACTTTACATTTGATACGCGATCTGTGTTGTATAATGCGTGTTTTGATCAGTTGCGTGGTTTTTCCAACATATGTCAGCTTTCATGGGCATTTTACACAATAGACCACATTCGAGGTTTTACAATTAGTGAATTCTTCATGACTGATACTTTTGTTATCATAGATGAATTTGCTGCCCTCTATGGAGCTGCTACATGAATTAAAATGGCCACACCGATGGTGACCTTTTACTGGAGGAAGTACTAGCATAGTTTGTAATGTCATTTTTATATTAGCCCGCACCAAATGGTCCTTGATGCTTCTGTTCTTTTTGAGGGCAAATATAGGCAGTTATTTCCCAGGCCTTTGACGGCTAGCCAGATTCTTTTCACGATCTTTTTTATTTAATTGGTTTAACCTGAAAACATTGTCACACAGACTAGGGGCATTTGTTTATTTTTCTATCCTTCGATGTCAAAAGGGACTCCCTAGGTGTGTACCACGCCCTTTTGATCGCTCGTTTTATCAATTTCCGAGGGTAATTCCGCTCTACCAGCTTTTCCAGGAGTACTTTGGCATTTTCAAAATAATCTTCTTTCTTGGAGCAGTTACACCTTATTCTCAAAAACTGACTAAATGGAAGGTTGTCCTTCAGATTTTTTGGGTGAAAGCTAGAAAAGTGTAGCAGTGTGTTCCTGTCTGTTTGTTTGGTGAATAGAGAGGTAAGGATGATCCCTTTTTCTACGTTTACCAACAAGTCTAGAAAGTTGATTGCTTGAGTTCAGAGTAACTTGAAAATTAGGATTCCTCTGATTTAGCCAAGTATGACATTTTTCTAGTTTTTGAAAGGGTCCTCTCCAGAGCATAAAGATGTCATCTACATATCTTTGCAAAAACAACAGTTGATGGGCAGAATGAAGAACACAGTCATACATTCACCCCAGTACAGAGATCTGGGCCTAAATCCATTGTCAATCCCAGTGTCCTACACCGAAGTTCCCAACCCTGAGGAAGACCTTCATTGAATCCTCACGGTCCCCACACGAGGGTCAAAACACGTCAGCACACTCACTACCCCCCAATTTCTTCAATGAGGCCAAGAGTATCTCTACATTGAATATAAAAAAGAGACTAAGTTTAGCTAACCAATGGAAGCCTAACTTGCAAAAAATGTACTCAGATGTTCTCTGACCTCAACACCACCTGGACTGATCAATGTATAAGTACAGAGGATAAATTGGCCAAAATATCCTGTTACATGACATCAAAGTAGAAGGACTGTTTAGATTTACAATACGTTTATTTATTAATGTCTGGAAAGGTTGTTTTTGTATTTTTTCAATTATGCACTGTATACAGAGTTTTAAATGTATCACAACGGGGTATCAACTTGTAAAAAACAGTATCATTGAGAAACTATGTTTGTGTGAACAAAAAAACAATAAGAAAAATAAAAGTATGAAGTAAATACGTACTGATGAAATATAAAACATTTAGCATAAAATTTCCTGAGTATGTTGAAAAATGTTTGTATGCTGACTCACTGTTTAGACTAGAATTGTTCATGTATTGAACAGATGCCAAGGTAAAAAGCTTAGACCTGTGTAGTCAATAAGATAAGCCAATTCAGCGTCCGAGAGGCATTTTCTCTTTGCAATGTCTAACTGATTCCAGCCTCTCGTGTCACTCTCCTTTCTTTTGGAATATATTCAAGGAAATTTATTGGCACCCTAATTGAGCTGGAGCATTTTAAAATAGCTGATTTATTTAGGGCCTTATTTACTTAATCTTAGGTGATAAACGGCAGGTATACTTCTGGATCTCAACCTGCCTGCTATTTCTGTCATTATCTTATATACGGAGACCATAGTAGAATGTGGAGCAGAGTTCAAATCCATGCATATGTTAAAATCATTGTGATTTATTTTGTATAACCTTTCCTAGAATAACATTATTTGCGGTCCATTGAAACATGAAGGTTTTATTTTAAAAATCGCTGTCAAAGGGCAATGGTTGCTAAAATGACTCAGGTAACATAACAAATTCCACAAAATTCTCACCATTTTCAGAAACTAAGATATGGTGGGGGATATAGATGTTCCCTTGAAACGAAAAGTGGGTGTGAGTGGCACCCCTAGCATAGGTGAATATTCTTAAAGCTCCAGATTGCATTTGACGATTAAATCATTTATTGCCTCCCCATGAATATTATGTGAAAATGTGACATCACCTTCTTATTATTTTTAAAATAGCCACCGATTCTGGACTCTAGTCTATCACATTAACCTAAGTTAAAATCCCCAACCCAGATATAAAATATAATCACCTTTAATGATACTTGTGAAAAGTTGCAACTACTTATCAAGATGAATCATGACTCTAAATTGGTATAATCAAAAATATTATTATAAAGGTTACCCAGAACAATATCATCGGTCTGCAAGAAAAACAGTTGAAAATAAAGAGAATTAGTGTAAAAATGTTTTAATTCCAATGAGGCAGTTGTAAATTTTAGGAGGGCAAGCCATCTCCCCTTTGCCCGCCCCATCTCTGTGGGGGGGCTGAAGTAAAAAAAAAGAACATTCTTCCATATAAAAATCCTAGTTCTTGGAGATCCCGCCAAAGTGGCAAAAAAACTCCACCAAGCTACGTGGAGTTCTGCGAGCGGCTGAGTGCTTTAATTTACACCGTTCATACTGATTTTTAGCACTGAATGTTTGCCCACACTTTAAAATCAGCACGGACTGCATCACGTGCACTGCTAGAAGGCAAGGCTTATTTCTGCTCCTCATGTAGAAGTTCTACCAGAGCGGCAGCTTCAACACAAATAGAAGGGTTCTCAACCCGAGCGATAGCAACCATCCAAGACTGCCTGCATTGACAAATCTTGCGGGGAAGTGGTCTAGTGGCAGATTTTCAGTGCTTACTCACACTCGCCAACTTACCATTAGCAAGCGCGAGCAAGGAAAAAACTCTGGAAGACTAAGCAGAGTTCACTGCACAAGCCTACTTTTGATGTCAATCCAGTTCATCACAGTTAGAAAGGGAGCTGGTATTTGATGTTAGAACTGGGTTGGACCTATCTGCGTGTTGGGGAACATATCAGGTCTGGAAAATAAACCAAGTGGTTCAGCTGTAATACTCCCTCATATGATCTCCTGGTGATCATTCCTAGGCCTAGGTTTGCAGAGGAGAGATTTAACCACCCAGGGGAACAAAAGTTTACCACAATACAATCACCCTGCCCAATCTTCTTAGAGGGTCCTATCCAATGTATCCTTCTTACCTTTATTACTTTTTGAAATAGGAGGTTAGTAAACCCTGACTGTTTAGACAACCAGTGGACCACCTTGGTTTCAAAGTCCCTCCATGATTCATACACATGTGTAATTTGGGGAAATTTCTTAATACAATATGATACAAAATCGCCTCTGGTGGGAGGTGCAAGATAGTATTAGCACAAGTTGCAATGTCCGGGCAATTGTTCTCTCACTGGATGCTAGAGGTAAGTGCTGTGGAACACAAAAAGGGGTAGGAGGTGGATGAGGATTATTACTAGTTGGCCTAACCACATTGGTAAAGACAACCCCAGGTGGTTCCGGTCTCCTTAACAGTGAAAAAATCTCTTTCACTGATTTCTTCAAAGCAGCGATCATTTCCTTTAATTCTTTCAGGTCCTTTGAGAACTTTTCCTCCAAATTCCCAATATTTCCATGTAAGTTCTTTAATGTAATTTCTGATGATTTCTTTGTGTTAGCTATGTTATGCTTCCAACAGGGTTTGGGAGGATCACTAATAACACTAGCCCTAATAGCTCTTCCCCCCTTCTTGAGCCCAGAAACGGGCCTAGCCGGTGGCTGTCAGCTTTTCTTTCCTGGGGGGTGAGGTTAGCTTACCATTTAGAGATTCCTCAATTATCGAAGGAAAATCATAAGAGACACAGGGGTTCTGAGCAGGAACAGAAGCACTTTAAGATATCTTTGACACAAAGACCCCGTGATTGGAAGAGCAGTTTCTTCGTTGACCTATTCCTTTCCACAATGCTAGGCAGTCTTAGTTGCTGCTAGTCTCCCTTCAGTGTAAATAATCTCACTGTTGCGGTACACCCATAGCATTGGTAAGATAGTTAGTGATGGCGTTAACTAGTTCAGTTGACTTTAGATCTTTCCCTCCATGTACTTGAGTAATCTTGCGTTTTTTCATGACTATGTCACTTGGTACTTCCCATAGCAACTAGAGAGAAAGGGCATGAGCAGGCACTCCTGTACCCCAATCAATATATGAACAGCAACAAAGGAGTGACTAAAGTGAAAAAACAAATACAAATATATATAAACAACAATATTTTTGGGGTTTTTTTGTATCTACACTTATACATATCTATGTGTATATCACAATCTATACATACACACATGTACACATATATTTCTTTTATCTTACTCTCCCCTTAGGAACAGAGCAACCCTCTGAAGGAGAATACCTCCAAAGGGAGCCTGTACCCCAAGTGAGTATCAGAAGGAAAGGGAAATCTACCCTTTTTAAGAAGGACCCTCACTCACCACTAGTTGATGACATGCTTCATCATTGGGTCCCCGCTGGGGTAGCCGAATGCCCCCCCAGCGTGCTACAACGCCTGATTTGCAGTGGAGCGGGATGTGGTGAGTGCAACAGTGCCCAAATTAAGATGTGAATATAACTGTGGGTGCAAAATTAAAAAATACAAGGTTGTAGTCTCTACAAAAATCTTTAATATCGGCCAACCCGTATTGGATTAAAAACAAGGTGGACGGACTACCAAGGTTTTATATTACGAAACCTGGGTCCTTGAAAACAAACAAATGGTCAACATGTTTCTGCTGTTTGGACTGCAAATTCGCTCAGCATTCGTCAGGACCTACACAAAAGTCCTCCGGTGGTACGCCCGCGCTAATGCGCACCCTCCTGTGAGGCTCTGAATGTGAAAAATTATTTTAAAGATAGTCAATATAGTGTGACTCACGTGTGTGTAACTTGGTATTCAGAAAATAAAAATCTTTATAATCAGTAAACAGGAAAACGTCTTATCAAATTCCATGGATTATGCCGAAGGCCACACAATGACAAAACTAAAGAGGGTGGCCCAGCTTAACCCAGCCTTTCCGCTGATAGGCGCAGATGGGCTCACTCTTGTCTTTTCTCAGTCTACGCCCGTGCACCCCTTGTGTGTCCTGTGATGCAGGACACCTCTGAATAATTTATGGTGCTCTGGTGCCTACAACCACCATTGTGACCTCTGAGCTGGGATTTCTTGGGGTGAAGTCTCCCTCCCCCTAGAGGCAACCAAGGTCCTTAGCTGCAGCAGGCAGCAAACAAGTGCATGTGAGGGTCGTGCACTGCCGGACACCACTGAAGAATTTATAGCACTCCAACGCCAAAAATCACCACTGTCCCCTATAAGCCCGAAATGCTGGGAGACATAGTCTCCCTCCCCACAGCAGCAACCAAGGTCCTCGGCTGCAGCAAGCAGCAAGGAGCAAACAAGTGTATACCAGGGTCGCGCAGCAGGACACCTCTGAAGAATTTATGGTGTTCCGGCACCTACAATCAATGTCACGGCCTCTGAGCTGGGATTGCTGGGGGGTGTAGTCTCCCTCCCACTCACCAGTGGCAACTAAAGTCCTTGGCTGCAGTACGAAGCAAATAAGGGCACATTGGGGGCCTTCCTGTAAGACACCTCATAAGAATTCCTGCCTTTACACCGCCTATAAACACTGCTACGTCCTCTGGTCTGGGAATGGTAGGGGGTGTACTCTCACTCCCCCCAGCGGCAATAAAGGTCCTCGGCGGCAGCAGGCACTAAACAAGTGTACACAAGCGTCCTGGCAGCTGGACACCACCAAACATTTTATGGCGCTCCAGCACCTACAATCATCTGAGCCAGAAATGCTGTGGGGTTTAGTCTTCTGCCCCCAGAGGCAACCAAGTTCTTTAGCTGCAATAGGCAGCAAACAAATGTATACGATGGTCCCGAGCTGCAGGACGCTTCTAAAGATTTTGTGGCACTCTGGCGCCCACAATCACCATCGTGGCCTCTGGACAGAAATGTTGAGGGGTTTAGTCTCCATCCCCCAGCAGCAAACATGGTCCTTAGCTGCAACCGGCAGCAAACAAGTGTATACGAGGGTTCCAGGCTGCAGGACGCCTCTGAAGAATTTATGGAAGTCTGGTGCCTAAAATCACTGTTGCAGCCACTGGGCTGGAAATGATGGGGTGTTTAGTCTCCATTCCCCAGCAGCAACCAAGGTCCTTGGCTGCACCAGGCAGCAAACAAGTGTATTCAAGAGTCCCCAATCCACCCAAAAAAGACCAAAAACCAATATATTATGGACCGCCAAGGAAAGAGACCCTAACCCATGGGGTCACTCCATTTCCAAACATAATTTCCTGGTGTCTAGTGAGCTTCAGCCACCCCTCTTAAGGACAGATGTGCCTAAAATGTCCAATGTGCCCTCCTGGGTGGCAGAATATCAAAGGAAAAATAATCCTCCTGGGGCAGTAACCTGTGCCCCTAGACATTGTCCCTGGTCGCTAGTGGTCTTGTGGGGGGGAAAGACTAAAAACATGTAGCCTCCATGAGAAGCGATTTTTGCCCAAGGGGTCCCTCCCCTTCAAGTAAATGATTGCCTGGTGACCCCCAAAGGTAAGATTGGCCTCAAAATGTTCAATCTGCACTCTGGGGATGGTGGAATACAGAAAAGAAAACTGTCTCCAAAGGAGGGTGACCCTTGCCCAAGAGGTTGTTACTCTCAATTTCATAGAAAATATGATCCCTGGTATCTGTTGGGTTTTGAACCCCCTAGTGCACAGATTGGCTGAAAAAAATGGCCAAACTACCCCTGGGAGGGAAAAACATGGATAAATTACATTTTCCTCAAAGGGAAGTGACCCTTGTCCAAGAGGTCCCTCCCGCAAGTTCAGAAAATATTATCCTTGGCTTCTAGTGTTTTTAATCCCCCTGTGGGCAGATCCCCTGAAAAAAAAAGACCAAACTAGCCTCGGGAGAGGGGCTGAAACATAGATACACTATCTTGCCCCAAGGGGAGCGACCCTTTCCCTGTTGCAGGGATTCTTCTCAGGAACAGAACTATGCTTAGGACCATGGAACATCAGTAGATAGGGACTGAGTTACCATGCTACCTCAGTACCATGAGCCGGATCCAACTAGCTTTAGTGCCTCACTTGCCCTCCTACTCATAACCAGAGGAACAAATGAATTAAAACCCCAGTACAAAACACTCCTGACCCTCTCAGGGATCGTGGTGACAGGACATCCCCTTTCATTCACACAGTCGTACTCGTTCGTAATAATATATGAAAGAGACACAAAGGAAGTCTGAAATGTTTATTTAAACTATTGTGCTCTAGAATGCAGTATACGTGCCAAAATCAGAAAACAACTGCCTATCAAAAATACCATCAGCATTGTCAATAAACTGTATAATATGAAAAGCGCAATCATAACAGAATAGCCTCCCTTCCTCCCCTTCTACAGAAACAAAACTGAATATACATCAAGGATCTCCGAGTTTAGCAGCAGACCCCATACTTTAGCATACAGAGATGGACATTCTACGTCTCAGATACAGTCGTGATCTACTCTCTGAAAATTCTGTCTCTCTCTCTCTCTGTTTAACATTGTTGTGCATACCTATATGACAAGGTTCACATGTTCATAAACAGCTGCATCTCTGTGTTATGTTTAGGTGCAAGTGCCTGACCAGAACAAATTAACAAGGGACAATATTGTTTGAACTTGTCTGCTGTTCAAACTAAATCCCAGGAAAGAACAGAACAAGAAAACAACTGCAGGTTCTGTGTGAAATATAATTTGACACAGAAACAAATGTTTTTATATAGTAACGTGTGCAAAGCTAACACAGCCTATGGTGCGCACAATTAGGCTACCAAAGGGAAAATTACAATAACCTACATAGAACACATGATACCCTCCCCTTGGTCAGAGGTAAGCACGTAAAGGGATGCCCGAAATTAGAAGATAAAAAAAATCAAAACCAGCACTTAGAATTAATCAATCTCACAGGCCAGGAAAATGTACATGTAAATGTAAATGTACCGGAATTTATATAGCGCAAATCACCAACCGGTCTCTAAGCGCTTGCTTATGGAACCCGTCCTGGTATTCCCCTGTGAGATAACCCCGGCAGGGTATCTGCAAGGTGAAAGCAAGGCATCCCGCCGCGAGGGGCTGTTGTGGAGATTAAGCAAGCTATTGCCCAGAGTCGCAGAGTGTGAACCCGTGAATCGAGTAGGCACCGGAGCGAGAATTGTCGAGTCCATGGACATTTTAGGACTCAAGACCCCGCCGAGCCGGGAATTGAACCCTGGTCCTGGGCTGACCTCAGCTTCCAGGTCTGCCTCCTCTAACCAGTGAAAAGACAATTTGGAAAATAAAAATATTCAATTAATGTGTGTTGTGGGAATCCAGTGTATAAGCAACTATAGGAGAGGCAAAGGACCCCATGCTGGGGGCCACATCCACATAGATAGACAAGTCTTCATGCTAGTTCTTAATTTCCAATGAACAGACATGATCCTCAGCTCCAACAGATGGAGACACAGTCTCTGTGCAACCTTTGTTGGCTTCTATGAAACTCTGATCCAGAAAAAGCTGCAGCGATGCACAGGAACTCCTGTTAGTCATTTGCTCCAGACTCTGATTGTGTAGAGATCGCAAACTCAAGTAACAGTCCTTATAATGCACCACTAAGAGACTCATCAGCAGTTCGAGATCCAAAGCAGTGGGCATCTGTAGAGGCAGGCATATGGAAGGTAGCCATTGAAAGGGGCACCAGATGCAGTGAAATACAGGTTGCACGCAGTTGAAGTCAGCACTGCATAAGGTTAAACAACATTCCACATTCAACACCCCTGATTGAATCATGTAAAAGAACTGAAGAATGTGCTCATGGTAGTGCTGGAGGGATGCTAGGTGTGGGGCGGCAGCAAAAGGAAAATCGGTAACAGGATGAGAATGCCACAAACAAGGAGCAGCGGCACCGGGAACCCACCTAACACGCTCGGAAAAATAGAGTGTATAAAAGACAGTTTTACTCCAAAGTTGGGGGGCGATTAGGATTGCGGTGATTCCGCATCCTCCGGGCTGGCTGAAGCCACCGCCGGCCCGGAGGATGCGGAATCACTGCAGCAGTGCCTCCAAAGACCCCCCGCCAGATTAGGATGGCTGGGGGGTCATCGGTGAACGGGAAAACCGTCCGCCGCTTTTCCGCCGCGGTCGCCTTCCGACCGTGTCGGAAAAGCTCTAATATGGTGGCGGTGTCTATCAGACACCGCCAGCCATATTAGGATGGGGCAGGAAACATGCTTTTCCACTGCGGGTTTTCCGCAGTGGAAAAGCATGTGGTCTTTTGAGTTTGGGGGCCCGTTACGGGCCCCCAGGGTGTCAGAGGGAGGGGGGTGAACATGGGGGGTACCTATGGTACCCCCCTGCATTTACATGAACAAAGCGGCAGGCACCGCGCGGTGTCTGCCGCTTTGTGCATGTAAATACAATACATGCATTTTTAACCTTGCAGCGGATGCTGCTTCAAGCAGCACCCGCCGCAAGGTTAAAGATACAGGATGTGAACGCCAGGGTTGCGGTCACATCCTGATTACACAGGAGGGACCTCCGCTGCTCCTGCGGACGGTCCCTCCACCTCGGGGGTGGCGGACGGACGCAGGTCCGTCCGCCATCCTAATAGGCCCCTTGGTTTGGAAAGGAGTGTTGAGGCCCAAGCATGCAAGTTTAAATAAAATGTGATACACCTAGGGTATGAGAAGCATTAAATATTTCAGGTATAATTTCCCTGAAATGCAGGGGAATATTTGTATTTAACAATGACTGTATTGCAACAGTATTCCTTGCCACCTGCAATTCGAAGTTCTCGCGGGCAGATGTGACAGCCACATCTTTGCGAAACAATAATGCTTTTAGTCTGTTTAACTTGTAAAGTGAGGCAGAGGTTCAACCTCCCCCCGAGCAGCTGGGGAGAAGCAACAATGGTTGTGCTTGATGGCCGCAAAGGAAAGTCTTGTGAGTCATCACTCCTGAGCTTACCATGGAGGATCGGCAATATGGTGTAACTTGAAATTTTCAATGGAAACAAAGCATTTTTCTTTATGCCCTGGAAGAGGTGTTAATATTACAGTTTGTGTACCCTGTGTACCAAGGACTGGAACATGTGCAAAGTATGTTGGTTGGAATTTCTTCTTGAGGGACACTTTTTCACGGACAGGGTCTCCCTTTGGAATGCTAACCGGATACAGGGTTTGAGTGTCTGGTCTCGGAAAGAGAGTGTCAGGAAAATTTTTGCAAGTCAGGTCATCACAGCACTTTTGTAGATCCTGCAAAGCAGTACAGTGGTTATCTATGTCAAAGGTTGAGGCTGCCCCCACAAAGTCTAGACCATCAAGGTCTAGAACTTACATCTTGATTCTGAAGAGCATTTAGATCTTTTAGGTAGATTATTTAATGCCAGTTTAACCCCATGGAGATGATTCAACCAACCATGCTCTGTACTTAATACTCTAGATGGTCAGGGTTGCCTTAAGTCCCTCAGGTCTATAAGGAGAAGAGAAATGCACTTGCACACCTATGCACTTCATCTGATCACGGTACACCTTAGAGGTGAAAACCTGACCTTGGTCCGAGTGAAATGCGCATCAGGCATAAGTACTGACAAAGACATGCAAATCTTTAATAACAGTTTGAGAATCAGCTGAGGCCAAACCCAGAGGAACCTAGAGAAAAATCAACTGCAACCAAAATACATTGTAAAGCAGTAACAGAAATTGAGGGACTACAATGGTCTAAGTATACACAGCCAAAAGTATGATTGGTAATAAAAAAATGTGTTTGCGGTAGACGAGACATAGTAGAGCACTTTAGTTGTTGACAGATGTCATGAGCTAAAACATACAACGCTGTAAAGGTGAAATGGGCTAGGCCACTCCTGTATGTGCTGAAGCGACTCTTTCATGGACGGCAATTATTAAGGATTGTCTGCGGTCAAGGTTGGGGATACAATGATTAGCAACCCGAGGTATAGTAACAAAAGGAACATTGTGTTCATTAACAAAATAGGAGTATTTTAGATAAAGACTTTTATTTAAAGTGTGCTGGCCCATAAAGCATGCACAGCAGCCAATATGTAATTATCAGCACATGTTTTAGAATGACTAATTTCTGCTATTTTACAAGTGGCTACTGAAGATTTGGCTGCCTCATTAGCTAGAGAATTCCCTAAATGTTGGAGGGGGTCCTCAAAGGCAGAAAAATGCAAAAATCCAAAAGACTAACAGGAATGGTGGGATCTTATCCCCATTGACATCAGTGCCTCTGCCCATAACCTCTACCTCTGTTGCTTCAAATGCAGATTTACTGGGTGCTCCCTCATCGGATGCCTATGAGGTTTTGTTGGTTAAAGTGGGGGCTCTTTTCTCATCATCCTTATCCCCAATCTTCGATAAACTGATAGTGACAGAGGAATGACTAATCAACTTTGAAATGCTTGTTGTATCTAATTTTAGCACTATTGACAATACTTTGGGAAAAATTAATCGGCCACCCGGAATCTTAACAAACATTTTGTGTAACCCTGCAACTCCTAAATCCCCTTCCGTCATTCGTTCATCATCTAACAGACCAAACGTAATTATTAATAGTGTGGGTAGTCATGTCCCACGCTAAACAATGGGGCCTCCAGTAGCCCTTCCAGGCTCTCCACATGATACTCCCAGAATGTTGAGCCCCAATGTACACATAAATAATGGTAGGACACAGAGACAGACAGTGGCACAAGGTAGCCTCAAAAATATTGGTTGTTTAAGGCCACAACGTGAATCACATGCATCCATTAGTCTCCTCGCTCACATATAATCCCATCTGTTCCTTTAATTTGTCTGGAGGAAAAGTCAAATCCATCGTGCTCAGAAGTTAGAGTCCCTCAGCACCAAAGTGATAGTGGCAACACCAAGTCAAGATTTGATCTTCCTCCAGCTGCTTGTCCATATGTTATAGTGCTAGCTAATATCCCAGACCTGAAAACAAATGTGACAGAAAATACGGAGCAGCTAATAAATAAATCAAAGCATTGGTTATTTAATTCCTTAGGGGATAATGTTAATGCCTTAGATCTACAAAAGCTGTCTCCCTCACACACTCTCTCTCCTATAAATTCTAGTTTGACATTAGCCAGTCATCAAGACAGTTTAAACCTGCCAAAGATCCCACTACCTCAAGAGAATCTTTCAGGATCTATAGCAACTATGTATGGAACATTGCTGGTTACAACTAAAAAAGGACTAATACTGACTGGTTGTCTCTGTTGACATCTATTGACATAGTGTTCCTTCAGGAGACCTGGGAAATTGATCCAATATTCTTGAATGGGTATAGCTCTTTTTATACTCCTGCCATACCGTCACCTGCTGGTCGGGCCAAGGGTGGTTTGTTGACGCTGCTGTCTAATGCCTTTTTTTTTTAAACTGAAGTCATTTTTGAACAAGTCACCTTATTATCATAATGTTTTAATAGATCATTGTGTGGATTACTGCTGGCTTTTTATCAACTTCTATAATAACAAATTTGGAAGTAATCAAGCAGATGTGCTGCTCCCTTTGGAAAAAGATATTAATGAGCTACAAGAAAAATGTACCAAACCTTGCAATATAATCTGGCTTGGGGATTTCAACACTCACCCATGTAATAAAATAAATGTGTTAGCTTGTAGAATTCAGGATGATGATGGGGAGAACGTTTTTCACTTTTGTCACACGGAGTATGGTAATACCTTGAATAGATTATTAATAATAAATAATCTTGCATTTTTAAATAAGTCTGAAAATGTAACTGGTCAGTTAGAATCTACTTTTTTAAATCATTTTTCTACTTCTACCCTTGTTTGTCTCTGACTGTATAAAAAGCCTTCTTTCTCGTTTTGAGATTATGTTCTATCCACTTAGTGATCATGCTGCAATAACATTTATCATGCAATCCGTAAAGAAAGACGATTGTGCTTTTAAACTCCCTATAAACCCCGTAATTGCAAGAGAAAACAGGATTGTCCTAAAATGGGAAAAAATAGAAATTATGAGTTTTTTGTCCAACCGCCTTACAGAGATAATGCTTTGCTTGGATTCAGTTTTACATGAGAGAATTATTTTGGATTTTGAGCTAACTTTATCTGATCTTAAAAATGATTTAACTCGCGTTATTCGTAATGGCCCATGTAAAAAATATAGTTGGTTTGATGACGCTTGTGATAAAACACTGAAAAGTTCACAAGTAGCTTTGAAGTCCAAACCCAGAGACACAATATTAGTTAAATGTCTACGTAAAGCCTATAAAAAAGCAAAAATTATCAGGATTAAAAACCTAAAAGAAGAATGGTAGGAAAACCTGCAGAAGACAGCAAAACTAAAAAGCTTGCAAGCATTTTGGTCTTTGATCAATGCTCCGTTCTTAAAAGACAAACAGGCTATGACCACAGATACCAACGTAGATCAGGAAGAATGGGTGACCCACTTTGGAGGGCTTTTTGGAGTGGGTGATATGCCAACTTTACAATCTGATTCCCAATCTATAGAAAGTAATGAGACTCTTGCTAGTTTTACACTTGCTGAAACTAAGCACGCCCTAAACCATTGTAATTGAGCAAAAGCACCAGGATCAGATGGAGTCCCTATTTACCTGTTTTTAGATAATCAAGACCTGTGGGCCCCACTCCTTACAAATGTTTTTAATAAAGTTGCCCAAACATGTGCACCACCATTGTGGAAGACAACTGTTATTGTCCCAATATATAAAAAAGTGGACAGGTCAATTGCGAAAAACTATAGACCAATCTCTCTGATTGATTCTACTGCAAAGTTAATGTGTCGTTTGATTCTAAATAGATTAGAGGATGGGCCCTGGAAAAAAATGATATTATTCCTTGCCTACATTGTGTTGGCGAAATAAAGTTATTCTGACTGACTGACTGACTGATAGAACATTTTTATTCTGTTTTCCTCCTTTCCTCTTCCGCATAATGAATACAAGTGTATTATTCAGATCGATGATTCAGCACAACCTGCTAAAGGTACTAAGTAGCAATACTCTGCAGCAGTTGCAATTGCTCTAGGTACAATGTTCGATAACGTTTTTAAACTGACTATCACTCACACTCAGTCTCTACAAGATTGTACAGGGCAATTGGCTGAACTGAAAGCATTGATTCTTGCACTTGAACATATGAATCCCGAATTCCCCACACTCATACTGTGTGATTCGGTTTACTGTGCGCAATCATTTTATGGTCATGTGTATTCTTCCAGAAAAAAATATTTTAAGGATTTTAAAGGATGCACATTCAAGCATTAAATGCTTTGGATTGGGATGGCAGATTTTAAAGACAAATTGCCACATGAACAAGTTATTCATGCATCTGGCTCTGGAGTTAGGTCCACAGTTGGTATTAAGGGTTTGGGTGCCGTCCTTGTGGCAATGCATGGAGGTATACCACAAGGTGCGCCCTCTTTGGCCATCTCCGCAGGTGGCAGGCTGATTGGAGCCTCCATTATAGTTGAAATTTCCAGAGGCACCTGCGATACCTGACTGGCGCCTCTTGCTAGATCAAGAGTGTCAATGTCTGTGGCCAAGGGGAATTCAGGAGTGCGTGCAGACACCAAACCGCCCAACGAGGAACGCTTAGTTTGCAAAGGATCTAGGGAAAGTCGACGCTTAGTCAATGCAATCTTTTGGGATAGGACCAAGCTGGCTTTGATTAGAAATTGGCCAGTGTCCCAATGATGCTTCTCCCAGTCAGTGCAGATCTACCCTTTCCCTCACGGGCGTCATTTTAGCTGGGCACGATAAGTGCAAAGTTCCCACGAAGTTTATATCCTCAATATATCAGTAATAAGTGGGCAACGACTAACCTGGGCTGCCACAGAAGTTAGAGAGGGGACCCGGCCCTGCCTCTCCTGGTCTTTAACGGGCTAAAACTTGTCCCGCACGTGTCCGTGCGAAAACAGCGCTGCAGGAGTTAAGGCCCCTTTTCAAGCGCCTCCTGGAGCCACCAACGCGGTGCGTGATGTGTGCACCACCAGAAATGCTGGGAAGTGAAGTTCCAAATAGAGCTGAGTGCCGGTATGGACGTGTCCTTTTCCCTGGACTGACTGAGTTTTCCCTGCGCCCCCCGGAGCAGCAACAACAGGTAGGGCAATGTCAGCAGGTTTTTCCAAATAGCACCAAAAAAAAAACACAGGCTCCCACGCTGCGGAAGTTCAGGACCCATTTCAAGCACCACCTAGTGCACCAACGCGTTGCGTGGCGTGCGCGCCACGCGGAATGTTGGGGGCCTGCACGCTCCGAGGAATGCTGGGAAGTGAAGTTCCAAGTAGAGTTGAGTGCCAGTATGGACTTGTCCTTTTCCCTGGACCGGCGGCACTTTCCAGAACATGTTAATATTGTATAAAATTCTGTGCCTGTAAAGAAGGGACAAAGACAAACTCCACATCCACAGCTGTCAAGAATGTAGCCCATTGAGTCCACCGGGGCTGAATGGATTTTGAATTGAGAATGCTAGGTTTGTGACAGCCTCTAAGGTGGGCACAGGAAAAACAACAATATTCAGTTTACTTTGAGCCACAGGAGTTTTTAGGGACAGCCATTTGGGCTGCTATTTGTATTTTTTCAATGAATGCACAAAACATTTACACCTGGGAATATAAATGCAACTTATATGCAATAGGAACCATATCACCTTCATTAAATGTGATCTAGGTAAAGCCAAGAGAACCCTGTTCAATCTGATGACCAAATTTGCTGTATTCAGATATGTATGATAATGTCGCCTTTCAAGCAAATCAGAATTTAAAGATCTGAGAATCTCAGTGTGTACAGGCATCAGTAGGAAGCTTAAAAATATGTTTGTAAGAGGATTTTAATATGTTGAGCATAATCTCAATCAATCAATCAATCAAGAAATTTATATAGCGCGCTACTCACCCGGAGGGTCTCAAGGCTCTTAGTGAGGGGGGTCTGCCACTGCTCGAACAGCCAGGTCTTGAGTTGCTTCCTGAAGGCGAGGTGGTCTTGGGTCTGACGGAGGTGGATGGGGAGGGAGTTCCACGTCTTGGCTGCCAGGTAGGAGAAGGATCTTCCTCCCATGGTCGTCCTGCGGATGCGTGGAACGGCTGCAAGGGCGTGGCTGGTCGACCGAAGCTGGTGGCTGGGAGTGTAGAAGGTCAGGCGGTTGTTGAGGTACCTGGGGCCCAGGTCGTGAAGGGCCTTGTGTGCGTGGGTGAGGAGTCGGAATGTGATTCTCTTGTTGATGGGGAGCCAGTGTAGGTCTCTCAGGTGTCCGGAGATGTGGCTGTGGCGGGGGATGTCCAGGATGAGTCGTGCGGAGGCGTTCTGGACGCGTTGGAGTCTCTTCTGTAGTTTGGCTGTGGTACCGGTGTAGAGGGTGTTTCCGTAGTCCAGTCGGCTGGTGATGGGTGCCTGGGTGACCGTCTTCCTGGTTTCGGTGGGGATCCATCGGAAGATCTTCCGGAGCATGCGTAGGATGTTGAAGCACGAGGACGAGACGGCGTTGACTTGTCTGGTCATCGAGAGGGAGGAGTCCAGGATGAAGCCCAGGTTGCGTGCGTGGTCCGTTGGTTTGGGTGCGCTGCCCAGGGCAGGGGGCCACCAGGAGTCATCCCAGGTGGAGGAAGATGTTCCCAGGATGAGGACTTCCGTCTTGTCTGAGTTGAGTTTCAAGCGGCTGTTCTTCATCCACTCGGCTACTTCTTTCATCCCTTCGTGTAGGTTGGTTCTGGCGGTGGCTGGGTCGTTGGTGAGGGAGAGGATCAGCTGCGTGTCGTCAGCGTAGGAGATGATGTTGAGGTTGTGTTGGCGTGCGATGGCCGCGACGGGGCTCATGTAGATGTTGAAGAGGGTGGGGCTGAGTGATGATCCTTGTGGAACGCCGCAGATGACTTCGGTGGCCTCGGATCTGAACGGGGGGAGGCGGACTCTCTGGGATCTTCCAGAGAGGAACAAGATGATCCACTCCAGGGCCCTCTCTTGGATTCCGATGTTGCTGAGGCGCTGCACTAGGGTGCGGTGGCAGACAGTGTCGAACACAGCAGAGAGGTCCAGGAGGATGAGGGCAGCTGTTTCCCCGTTGTCGAGCAGGGTACGGATGTCGTCAGTGTCTGCGATGAGGGCGGTCTCGGTGCTGTGGTTGGCTTGGAAGTCAGACTGCGAGGGGTCGAGGGATCCGTTCGTCTCGAGGAAGGCGGCAAGCTGTCGGTTGACAGTCTTCTCAATGACTTTGGCAGGAATAATATTGTTAAGCAAAGTTGTACTATGTGTATTTAGGACAACAAAAGGTGCAAATACAACTATTCAAATGCCAATAATATAAAAAAATATGATAAGACTGAGCAGGTTTTGGAACCGGAAAAAGAGGATTATTCATCTGTGAGACACAAGGCTCAATTACTCTTTGGTATTCCAATTGAGTAAGAATGCCTTTAACAGGCGCTTTGGCTTCACGTTTATCAGGTATTGTGACTGCGGTTGCGGAGTGGACAGTATAGGTATTACATGGAAAGGAGAATCTTTATCCTATCCAGTTTGGTTGTGATATAAAGCAGGGGCTAAGGCAATTGCTCATTCTGAAGCATAAGCTTGCTTAACTGTGCCTGGAGCCAGATGCGATAATGAAGGGAGGACAGCAACCTCACCTTGGAGACAAGCAAGAATAAGAAAATCTACGTCCGCTAAAAGAATGTAACGAGAAGATGTTACATTTTCCCAAAATATAGTTTTAATGGTGAGTTTAATATCACCTTCAATTCGAATATCCAAGTGATAGAGTCTGTCTGGAGCTCAAGGCAGGTGCCTGCTGTTTCCATCCTGACAAGCATTTCAGTTGCTTTCACCCCCACAAGCTGGTGGAGTATTTTGCACACTATGGTGACTTCTGCCGCACTGACGAGGAGAGTAATTTCCCAAATCCTGTCTAGGAGAAAGGTTCTCACTGTCTGTGGCATACTTAGCTGTCAAGGAAGTACCTCTAAGTTTCTCGAAAGGGTGCCTATAAGGAGGTGGTTGGTCATCCTCCTTGATTTTCACGGCAAATGTAGGTTGTGTGTCCCGTTTAAGTTTCACATACTCTCCTTGTCTACAATCAAATCGTCTTTCTCTGTCATATTGTTGATCAGACGAGTCCTGAAAGTAACAAGGAGGATGGGGATCAGGAACTTGAAAGCTTTCACGAGTTTTAATTTTAGAGAGGTCATGGAAAGTGTAACATCATTGAGAGTATTTCAGGGGCGGTCAACCCTTTCCTTGTGGTTGTTTAGAATTAACCCATGTTTTCTTTGCAAAATCACGGGCAGGGGTAACATATTGGTCAGACGCTGGTTTGACAATGGTGGCAACTGATGCTCTGGTCCCTAAATTATTACGTCCTAAAGACATATACACCTGTGAAATAATAATAGCCAACTCGCGCTCACGGTCTGCAATAGCTACGGGCAAGCCTCTGGTGTAAAGCTTAAGAAGCTGCTAAAATTGGAAATAATAATTTTGGGGACAACCGGAAATATCCCTACCAGTTTCATCCCAGAATCAAGGGCATGACCTGCCCCATGTTCATTCTGTATTTGTTTGAGGACGTTTGGCAGAACACACATCGAGGGACTGCCATAACAGAAAGTGTGCATTGTTGCAAACAGTCTTCCAGGTGTTGCAGTCGGCTAAAGGGGAAACCAGATAATAAGGCATACACATAGACAAAAATCTAAAGTTTTCATGTCGACCTGTGAGGTGACAAATTTGAAGCATTTAAGTGGGATGTAGGAGGAAAAAACAAGGCTCATAACACCAAATTTTATACCATTATTGACTTTGTATTTCAAAAAGAGATCAATCAAATGTATACATTGTACATATAGTATTGGTGAAAAGTGCAAAGTGTCCCAGGTGTATTGTGAGAACCTATGAAGCAGTTGAGTGACAACAAGTGAATTATATACAAGGTTTCTGCAGGGGGTATTTTACAGGGAAAAGGGAAAAATGACCATGAAAGCAATGATTATAAACAAAAATGTTACACTGACTATCTTCAATCATAGACACTGTTTGTATGGTTCATTTCCATAAGGCGTCAACAGCGTTTCGACCCGGAAGTGGATGGAGGGTCTCGTCAGGACCAAGGGGATGTGGGACATCTATGAGAGTGAGAACAAGTTGTAAGGGCATGAACACTATGTGTAGGATAATAAAAGGACCACTGTGGAGGCCTGGTTACCTGGGTGAAGCGAGCTCAATTGCTAGGTGGGGAGTGCCAACCATGCGTGAAATTAGAGGGTAAAATACTTACAGTGAAACAAGCCGGGTACTGTGGCATGGCAAGAGAAGGAGGACAGGGAGAGAAAATGAGATCAGGTAAGGAATTAATTGTAACAACCTGGTGAGCAGTACCTATGGTGTGTAGGCACTTACCACTGTGGGCAGTATTATCACGATCAATGACAGTCCGCCCCGCTCAATGGTCAGGTGCAGAGTCTGTGCCCAAGGAAACTGAAGTATAATGGAGCGACCAAGGCCGCAAGTGATGCGTTTCTTGCCGGATAATTGTAGCTAACCAGGACAATGCCTAAGGAGGGTAAAGGCATGGACCGATTTAACAGTGGCTTACCACGCAACAGGGTTGGAAAGATAGTGGAAAGGGCAGGGTGGGGCGTCTTACCTGGAGATTAGAGCACGATTGCTTTTCACAGTATGTCAGGATCCGACTGATGGAGACCGGGGTAGCGCATGAGTCAGTGTACACGAGGATATATCGTGTAACGTGTAATACGTTCACAGGCAGAACAAAGTGAGCGGATCGCTCGATCTCTGTCGGTGTGCAGGTCGGGAAGGGAACATAGCTGGCACCGAGGTAAATGATGAGCTCTAGGAAGGACTCTGATTGGTTTCGTGAGTGTGCGAAGAAGGACTAAGAGAATCTGCATAACATTGCAAGTCACAGGTAGTTTGTTTGTTTATTTATGATAACGGAACTCTCACGAGATCCACATAAAAGACATAGAAATGTATTCGAATAAAATCATGGATAAAACTACCAACAAGTACATAAAATAAAAATACACAGAAATCAAGGCATCTGAATTACCACTTAGTACAAATCCAGAAAACAATTGAAAAATGTGTACAGTTTAAAACAGAACATTTCATTGGGGGGATTGATCATAGCTGCACTAAAAGCAGAAGCGGACAGAATATTCAATTGAAAGCAAATGGGTCTTAGCCATTTTCGCCTATAAGCCATCAGAGCTGGGCAAACAAAAATAACATGAAACAAATCCTGCTCATTCATATGACAAAGATCACAGACAGCTGAAGAGCCATACCATTTGGATAAGAGCAATTTCAAAGGGATTAAATCCTGTCTTACTAGAAACAGTAGGCGTCTAACCCCGTGAGGAATGTTCCAATGAACATATGGTTGTGCTTTCCTCACCAGACAGGTATCGATAACTGGAGTAATACCCTTTTTCAAAGTACAAAGCTCTCTATCCAGTCTAAACCCTAGTTCCCACGAGGAAGACTTCAAAAGTGTTTTTAACTGATATGGTGACAAAGAAAATAAAACATCTTTATCTAGTTGTAAGTGACTCACAGCATATCTAAAAAATTTTATGATTAAAGAATAGTCATTAAAATTTCCCAACAACTCAGTTTTTATAAGATGTCTTAACGTGCCTGGTTCGCCCCTTGCTAGGCTGAAAACCCAGCGCACGATCCCCGCCAAACATTGGACCCAGCTACTGCGTAAGCCGAATTCCTGTCTAAAGACAGCTGTTGAACTAGCTGTATTGACGGATACAAGGCTACGTTAAATTTTTCCTTCTGAGGAATTTAAAAAGCTCCAGTTTTTTATATCAATTAGCTCTATTCCATAGAGTAAGGAGGCAGGGACTTTTGCTCTAAATACATCTAACAGTATCGAAAAATGCCTTCTACCTGTAGCCTTATATAAGGATACCAAACTCTTTCCCTGGACAATAGCTTTCCGGGAATTATTAGCTATATGAGCTTTTTCGCTTAAATTACTCATAAAAATTTTACCAAGGAAGGTATACGAATTCACTGTTTCCAATTTTTGGCCCCCTACAGTCCAGGAAAAGTTTGCATATTTAGTTTTCTTCCTACCCGACATACACATCACTTTGCTTTTTGCAATATTTATCAACAAAAAATGTTTTCCTGCATACTTATGTAAGGCATGCAGGTGATTATTCAATCCCTTGGGCGTTAGGTCAAGAATCAAAATATCATCCGCACACATAAGGCATAAAATTGGGGAACCCCCCAGGATCGGGGCAATGCCAGAGCATGCAGAGAGAGCCAGAGGTAGATCAACTATATAAAGAGAAAACAGCAGGGGAACCAATAGGCAACCCTGCGTTAACCCATTGGACGTGGGAATTGTTCTGGATAATACTCTTTCCCCGCCTAGCAACACTCTGCACCAGGTGTCCGAATACAGGGCACTGACTAATTTAATAAGAAAAGATGGCATCCCTAAATCGAGTAACTTTCCCCACAGCAATGTTCTGTCCACTTTATCGAAAGCTGAGGAGAAATCGATGAAGGCGCCATAAACATGTCCTCCACGAACTTTAACATATTTCTCCGTTATAACCTGGAGTGCAGTCAAATTATCTAACGTGCCGTCCTTTTGCCTAAAGCCAGTTTGATTAAAGGGCAAAATTTCGGCCTTAGATATCCAATCGTTAATTAAAGCAAGAAGACATTTTGCAAAAACCTTGCCAATGGCATCAAGCAAAGCGATTTGACGATAGTTTTGGGGTAGGTCTCTGGCCCCTTTTTTATATAAAGGGACTAAAATGCTCCCTTTCCAGGATGGGGGGACAATTCCGCTAATAAAACAAGATTTAAACACAGGATATAGAATTTTGCTCCATAATTCGCTTTGTTGTTTAAGAACAGAAATGGGGACCTCGTCAGGACCCATCGCGCCAGAAGAGCGCATGCCCTTAATGGCAAGTTCGATTTCTTTTTCGGACGGGTGATCATATAAGCGAGAGTTCACAAAAGGAGCATCATTGTCCCGTTGCGGACCATTGTTGCTGTACAAATTCTCAATGCAAGTCACGGGTAAAATATGATGCCGAGCACAGTGATTACCATAAGGAGCAAGCAGGTTATTGCTGCAGTTAGTGGTACATACAGACATGAGCGTTTTAGGGACTAGTGCGTAAAGGTACAGCATTGTTCTGGTTAAGTGAGTAACTATGTACATTATGTATTGTGTTAAGTAAACATGAGTTCAGTTCAAGTATACATACATTATATACCTAACAGAAAGCTATTGAGAAATTACACAACATTGCATGTCACAAACCAAATGGCTATTACCACAAAGGGAGAGCAGTATGTTATTGCCACAGTTCGCATCTATATACAGACATAAGCATAAAAATCAACCATTACGCTTGTTCTAGTTGCGTGAGTGACTTTTGCATTGTGTATTGTGGTATGTAGACGCGAGTTTAGTTCCAGTATGTGACCATTGTGTGCCGCACTGAAGGTCAAGGTACAGAGCGTGTTGCTCAGGACAAGTAGCATGTATGATTTGAAACAGTCCGGAGTCACATATGTCAAATCAACATAGGCAATGCATGTTGTACACTGTTTTGAATGCCAATCGGGTCAGTTGGTGTGTCTTAAAGGCACATGGGTTTACATCAGCCGACGTGTGTGGTGTTCCTAGGGTTGTGGCATGTGATTACTTGGCGAGGGTGGCGACAAAGCCTCTCCATTCCTCAGAGGAGTTAAGGCCCTCGCTGATCGAGTTGATTCTGTCAATCCAATGACATTCACGACGTTGGAGTATCTGTGCAATGTCACCACCTCTTTCTGGTAATTTGGCAATGTCAATAATTTGTCATTTGATCTCGTCAGCTGTGTGGTTTTTGTCTACAAAGTGTGAGACTAGGGGAGAGGTGATAACTGACCGTCTGATGCGGATGCAGCCGCCTTCCTGCCCCACCGTAACTCCCTCCACGGGCCGCTGCTGCTTCTAGGGAGATTATTGAGTGCACTTTGAACACCATACAAATGGGCCAGCCAGTTCCTCAGACCCTAGCTGTCAAGGATTGCTTTAAGTGATGGTTCATTCGTTCCACAATTGAATTTTCCTCAGGCCTGTATGAAGATGAAAACTGCACCAGCACCCCCATTGACTTTGTAGTGTAGTTCCTATTTTCTCTGTAGGCCCTGCGCATTGGAATAACATAAACAGCATGGTAGACGTAGGAGTGCGGTCTTCTAGGTCTCTACTGACTATGTTAGACTTAATTTAGGTTTGCGCCAGCTAGCTCAGAGGTCACTGGAAACTTTCTTGACTGAATAGGAAGTGATCAGCTTCCCTGGCTCAGACAAGAAGGGATTCAGCTTCCGACAACCGCATAAACATGACAACTTTGCTCCTCAGAATAAGAGTCAATCTCTAGAGTCGTGTGAAACAATAGACAGCTATTTCACTCAGTCAGTTGTGCAGATTTTACTTTCACCAGGATGCAGAGAATAGAGAGACAGGCGTTTTCAATAAAAGATATTATTTATTGAGCAGTCTTCCTTCTCATGCAAGAGAAATAAATTGCCACAATTGCAAGACTTGTTATTATGAAAAGTGCGTAAGTAAAAGGAATATTATGAAATAATACTGTAAAAGCATTGATATGGTTTCTTAGCCATAAGATGGTTAAAATTAATAAAATATATACATTCATATATACATTGGCTAATGACCTCAACTGGTGCTTCTAACTACTCCTACCTGACCTAAGCCTAATACATGGGAGGGAGTAAGTAAGTAGCAGTTTAAGTTAAGTTGGTTTTGCCAAGAGTTTGTTTCAAGAATTCTCTCTAAGGATTTAGTCAGCATCGTACCTCTGGAATAGAATGCAGGAGGTCTGGTATCTCCTCTCAGGACCCGATATCTCAGTTACCCGCAAGGGTAGGCTGGAAATGCAGGAGCTGGATTTTCTCGGCAGGAGAAAAGACAGCGTCTTTCTCAGCGCATCAAGGAGGAGGGGCAGCGTCCGTGGGCTTCTCACATCTGCTGGGTTCTGCAAGGGACAGCTGTTCTGCTCCAGTATTCACCACCACGGTGTGCTTGCTTAAGGCAACGTTGGTATATTTATTCCTGAAAGGTGCCGAGTTTGACGTAAGTTTTTGGACATAAGACATCAATAAAGATGTCACTAAGAACTGGTCGTTCTTACAGTGCTCGCAGGAGTTCTATTACTAATCAAAACAAAGCAAGCAGGGCTTTCCCAGGTTGCTTGGGGGTTTGAGATGTCGAAAGAACTCGGTGTGTTATCTAGGAATCTAAGGAAGTGGCTTCTGCTGTATCATGGACTGTCATGAGCTGCAGAGACGAGTTACTGAAATATGGCTCTGATCGTTTATGCCATTATAGGGATATGTATTGATTATAGCCGTATAGGGGCATGAGGTTACAATATTGATCGGGGTCCTAGATAGAACACAACAACTTCATCGCGTCCTTGCACTCCTGACAGGCGAACGCTGGACTTTGATCTGAATGGAAGGTGCCACAGGCAAACATCCTGACAAAGACACGCAAATCCCTGATGACATTTTGACCAGCAGCACTGCGCTGTGGCCAAACACAAAGGAACCTATTGCACAAATCAACTGCAACAAATATATATTTATACGCTGTATCAGAGGAGAATGAACCACAGTGATAAAGATGTATACAGCCAAATGGTTGATTAGAAATACGCAACTGTGTTTAAGGTGGGCGTATGACCGAAGAGGGTTTAATTTGCTGACAAATGTCACAAGAAAGTACATAATTATGGGTTTGTTTATGTAAACCACACCACCCTTAACACTGCTGTAAAATCGAGACTGTTGCAAACACACCAGCATGTGCAGAAGCCATGCCCTTGTGCGCAGCTTTGATCAAGGCAAGTCTGCAGTCCATGTTGAGAATCAGACGATCCCCAACAGATGGAGTTTCAGCATAAAATAATTGTTCGGGAGATATATGATAAGAATATTTCAAAGAGAAACCCTGAGGATAAGCAGTTCCCTCCCTCATAGCAGATACAGCTGCCAAAATATCATTATCTATTTTAGTCATGGACCTTGTAACTGCTGCTACAGAACACATGGATACTGCAGATTTGGCTGCTTCGTCAGCCAAAGATTTACCAAGAGCATGTGCTCCCACACGATAATGGCCAAGAGTATGTATAATTTGTGTGAGGGACAGACGTTGTTTAAGGTCTGCCACTCGAACCCAAAGCATATTATGCTTAATTGTGCTGCATTTAGAGCTGTGATAGTCAATTCAATTCAATTCAAAAATCTTTATTCGATTGTAGATTTTACAATCGTAAAAGTACAATTTTTAAGTATGCATTTAAAAACATTACAAACAATTCATTTCGTATGGCAAATAATGACACAGTATACAGTACGAAGAAAACGGTGATACATCAGACACTATGAGCACGAGCAGTATTTGGTTAAAAGTATAAATAACTGTATTCTTAAAAAAAAAAAAAAAAAAAAAGCACCTAAAACGTTTGCAGCGTGATTAACCATCCATACTTTTCCTAAAACAGATGGCTTTTTTAAAAAAGTTACAGACAAATAATGTACAATCGCTATTCAGTAGTTGTAAATAGTAAAGTGCAGGTTTAATTTGTGCAAAACTCAATTTTTTAAGGCACGGTTTAAGATATAATTTCCGTGGGATGGAATAATAGGGGCAGATAAAAAGAAAGTGTGCCAGATCTTGAGGAGACTTTCCGTCGCAGCCACAAGCTGGCAACACTTCACCCCGTTGAGCCCCACTTGGTACTGCCAGTAGAAGATGATATAGATCAAAACGGAACCTTATTAGCAGAAACCGTTCATAGCTAGTCATGGGCCATGTCAGGTAAGGTTCCATTTGTGGACATGTTTTTAATAGTAGGTGTTTCCTTACACTGACCTTCTGTATCTCAACCTCTTCTCTGTCAGTACATCTTAACAATAATATAGCGTTCTTGACAGAAATAACATCAGATTTTATAATTGAGTTTGGAGCATGAAACAGGTCCGGCCGACCAATTGCCGTTAAACAATCCTTTATGTACTTCACCCATGGTACTTTGAACCTCCCGTCTAGCTGTAAGGCTTCTTTCAATAGGGCATGTGTTAGTGGAATGTCAGTGTTAAGCCAACAATTCAGCCAGCACAAAACAGGACTTACTGCTATTCTATCGCCTAAGTAGGGGATCTCCAACTCCTCATGTACAGAGTAGTTCCCAATACCGCTTGGCAGCCTCAGAGTCTTTTTTAGGAAGTTATTTTCTGTAACCTCTAGGTCTTTAATCTTGCGATAGCCCCAGAGCTCGCTCCCATAGCAGGCGACAGCAACACTTTTTGCCTGGTACAGTTTAAGCAATGCGGCCGTAGGGCAATTGCCGATTTTTTTTGCAAAGCCAAGAATGGCCGCATTAACCCTTGTTGTTTCTCCCTTCTTTTTAGAGACTGCTGGGCCCCATGATAGTTTATGATCTAGCAGGACCCCAAGGTATGAGAAGGAGTTAGTTGATGGGATTTTCTCCCCATTTATGCTAAAGGAGTCAGTTTTCCGGGTACCCTTTCCTGTTTTCATGACGTAGGACTTGGAATTATTTATACTTAGGCCACGTGACTCCATAAATTTATAAAAGGAATTTAATATTTTCTTGAGACCGATTGCTGTTCTAGATATGAGAACAGCATCGTCAGCATAGAGTACAGGTACCCCTTTGCGCTCAACTAAGGGGTAATCTGCTTCTACGTTTAAGAGAAATTCCTCCAATTCATTAATGTACAGGTTAAAGAGGAATGGGGCCAGAATACAGCCTTGTCTAACACCCCGGTTTATTTTAAATTTGTCCGTTACTTTAAGATCTTGAGTGTAACGGACGTTTGCTCTTGTATCTGTGTGCAGATCGGCAAGGAAGTTGACAAGATTCCTCTCTACACCCATTCTCAGCAAGGTAGCCCATAATAAGCTTCTGTCCACACAGTCAAAAGCGGACGACAAGTCCATAAATGCCATGTAGACAGTGCCTTGTCTCGCCAGGGTATATTTGCTTAGAATCAGGTAAAGGTTCAGGTACTGTGTAATGGTCGAATGGCCTGATCTGAACCCATATTGTATAGGTGAGAGGATGTTATTATCTTTAGCCCATGTGGATAACCTATTAAGAATTACACCCCCTACCACTTTAACTACTGAATTTATTAAGGATATTGGCCTGTAACATAACGGGCTGCTGCGATCGCCCTTTTTAAAAACGGGGACTATAGTCGATAGACCCCATGTTTTTGGGCACCCCGTTATCACCGCTGCATTTATTACAGCCGTGAGAACTGGAGCCCAAAAGGGGATGCTAGACTTGAACAGGTCCGGCGGTAATGCATCCGGGCCCGGGGCCTTGTTGCTGGTTAGACCCTGTATTCCCCTAACGATCTCATTTACTGTGAAACATAATGGAATCACAGTTGGTGTTAAAAAATCATGATCTTCCCAATGCTCATTGCTCTTAAAAATTGTGCTGAACTGAGTCACCCACTCCCCCTCTGGGATGTTTGTACCAAGAGCTGTGTCATTTGGATTATCAAACAAAGGTTTGTTGATTATTTGCCAAAACTTGCTACTGTTCCCCAACACTGATGGGTCTAAAAGGGATTCAATAACGTTGACCTTAATTTCCTTTTTTCTAACAGCTATTGCTTTCCTATAAGCCAAACGAAGATTTTTTATCAAGTCAGAATCTCTAGGTTTAATTTTTAAAGCATATTTCAGATCCCTACTTGCCTTTGAACAGTTATGATCAAACCATTTGGAATTTTTCCCACTTTGCCCCTTTGTTGGCGCTGTGAGCATGGAGCCAATTTTGGTGACCAGCCCCTCAAACCTAGTCAAAATATTCGAGGGGGTTGAGTCAGAGGATAAACATGCAAACAGCTCCTCTTCACATGCACTGGTTATTTTGGAGTATAAAGTGTATTGGTTTATCATTGTCCATTTGATGCGACGTCTGCCATTTACGCAACTCAGCGTGCCATGATCAATGCGCGACTGTCGCTTTATAAGTAAAGGCCCGCCCAAGTTAATGACGAGGGGATTATGATCACTGTATACACTGGTATGGATAGTAAAGTGCGAGACCCATTGTACAAGATCTGAGGATACTAATATATGATCAATAAAGGATCCCTGCCCATGTCCTTTAAAGGTTGGGGTGTCAGAAATTTGTGTGTCAGGAACCAACGACATAGCTACAGTCAAATTATTTTCATTCACTAAGTCATTTAAGTTCTTGCCACCCCTAGTGTGAGAGAAGTGAAAACCTTCAACATTATTACACCCTAAGGAGCCCATTGGGGTACTGGCTGGATTACCACATGGTTGGACATTAAAATCACCTACTATCAACAGGTGCCGTGATACAGTGTAAACATTTTTGCTCAATAATTCAGTTAAGGAAGCAATATTACATACATCATTACTGCTATTAGCATTATAAAAGTTAACCAGGGTCAACACATTCCTGCCATTTTTTAGGTCAATCATCTGAATGTTCAAATTATTGTTGTGACAGTTACTTATTTTACAGAGCAAACCCAGGTTAATAAAGTGGCCAGGCCACCTTTGGCTCTGCCCCTACTCGAGGCGACCGCTGGGATAATGAAACTTAGAAAACCATCGATATGAACGTTTTTATCCTCCAACCATGTCTCTTGAAGACACACAATACTAAATTTTTTGATGAATGATAACCATACTGGGTCTCGTAACTTATTTGCCAAGCCAGCTATGTTCCATGAGATTAGGCTTACACAGTCATCGGATACAGGGCAGGTAACAGTCTCTCTGATAATTAGAGCGGATGTTGGAGTGGGCATCACTGCGCTTGTGTCCATCAAACCCGCGGTGCTCACTGCAACCGGCTCTGAATGCTCAAAAATAAGATCAGGAGCCCCGTACCGAACAAAAGAGTTCTCGGTTTTAGGTGGAGAATACACAGTTAACAGTAATGTACTGGGGTGGTTTTCGTGGTATCCTACTGTACTTACAACCTTATCGACACCACTTTCAGTGTCGCTATTTACTGGCCTTATAACGGGTAAAAGCATTGGAGTCACCTCATTTTCAGCAGAAAACACTGTGGGTAATACTGCAGGGAGTCTACTATTTTTTCCAGCATATGTTAAAGCAGTATGTGTCTCTTTTTCGTGGTAACCATCTTATCATGTGACCTTATGGTGCATGAGGCGCTTTCACCCCCCCCCCCCCCCGTGGCCACTACACTCCTTAAACATCAGTCGCATTCCTCCAAGCCACTGATGGCCTCGAACCTGTTAGAGAGCTCTAAGGGGGTAAATGGTATCAAATTTGACATATTACCATTAAATCCTATTTTATGGTTAAATGGTATAGTATTCCACCCTTGTATAACTGGTGGTGGAGCTAAGTGGTGCATGTATACAGGATTCAAGGCAGACTCAATGTTGAGGAATTGGGAGGTAGAGAAGGTATTATTATTTTGGTATTGTGGGGGGAAGACAGTGGATCTGGGGTAAAAGTACGTCAGGGGACGTGGTACTATGCAGTTCTTTTCATTGCCGTATTGAGGAAATATAAATTTTTGGTCATGTTATGTTCCCTAGCGCGTACCCCACCGACTCCATGTACCAGCTTAAAGTGCATGTAACTTCCCTCCTGTGTCAGCTATGAAGTCGCAAATACATTTGCGTCCAACGTTAACTTGTCCTCTTTCAGATCCACCATGAATGGATTATATAGTCCGTTCCTAAGTATGCTATGCCACCGTCTTTTTGTAGTACACTTTACATGTTTTTCCTGCTCTGGCCGAGTAGGCCCTGAATTTCTGCCATCGAGCCTCTTTTTTGGCTCCTGACTTTGACAGCCTCTGCCCAGGCTACCTCTGTACCCGTGAACTCTGACTTACTTCCAGCGCGGCCCCTCGCGCTCAGCTCAGCCTGCTTTCTGCCAAGACTGACTATAACCTTCGAGTTATCTGTTCCGCTCCTCGAGAATGCATTCCTGCCTACTAGCTCCAGTAAACATCCTCTCCAGCTGCAGAGCCAAAGGGCCGACCTGTCTCAGTGCAAGTAATTCATAGCCTCTGTTACCATGCTTCCATGGAAGGCCTCGTGCCCCCACGCTTCTCATGCAGACACTTAGGCGCTTATACACGCATCCACAGTTAGCATAGAATAGCTTCTGCCCTAGAGACCTTTCTGCCCAGATAGTATGGTCCCTAAACATCAGATATCAGATATGATAGAAGTACAAGTTGATCTGACATGCCAGACTTCTGTCTCTTTCCGTCAGTGTAAATGTCAAGTCCCCTGCACCCCTCCAATCACACGTCATGCAGCTGCGCGCGCATCCAAGCTTCCGATTTCTGCTGACATTGCAACAATTCTGTTAGCACCACCCCTTGGTGCCACCCACTTGCGTCACCTATCAGTGACGTTTCTAGCACACACCTCTGGTACACGCCTAGTTCACGCCTCTTGATTACGTACTAGCAACACGTGTATACTGTTATCTTGTCTTCTCTCAGCTGTTACGCCTACTACACTGCTTCCTATGGTATAAATCAAGTATATAAGCTATGTAATGTCAATAAAGTTTGCTCTATCCCTTCTGACACCCCTGTGGTGGTCAGAACATGATATCCTGGTCACGACCATTCCTTTTTAAGGAATAAAACCCCTAAGAAACTCTAACACCACGGACTCTGTCTTTTTTCATTCCGATTGAGTTATTATTGATTAAGTACTTACCTGCATAGAAATTAAGAGAGTAAATTAATTATTTACGTCATTTTGGCGCCCGAACAGGGACCCCTCCCCCACCTCACGCGCCGGTTGGCGCATTGCAAGCTCTGTCCCCTGCCGTCAGTTAGACGGAACCTACGCGTACCGGCAGGATTTCCTGCATCTCCCTCTGACCCAAGGAGGTGACGAAGACTGCGATCAGTGCCCAGACGAGGCGGTGAGGAGTGCGGAGGATCCCGACCAGAGCCTAGTCGAAAGAAGCAAGGTCCGAGGTGTCAAGAGGCCCACCAGGTTTCCGAAGTTTTCCGAGGTTTTCCGAAGTTTTCCGAAGTTTTCCGAAGTACCGAGTCGAGTCCATTTGAGTTTTCCGAGGCCTTCTGTTTCCGTGCTTCCCGGTGAGTACCATTGCTGGGTCGTATCTAGACGGGTTTGGGTACGCAAGTCCGGTCTGCACTGTTTTTAGGCAGTGTATCTGTACTGTTTAGCAGTATATCTAGTATTCCGAAATTTTGCACTGTTACACCAGTGTATCTGTACTGTTGAGCAGTACATCCAGTATAGGGGGGTAGTCATCTATGTCTTAAATGTTCTTATGTGATTAATGTCGTGGTATGAATGTGACTGTTTAAATGTGTATTATTGTGTTTCTCGTATAAACTAGCTGTCAAGAGTATTAAGGAATAAGGATTGAGCATTCAGTAATAAGTAAGCAAAATGCCGTTTTTTAACAAGTTAAAGCAGATAGGAACTCGGAAAGGGATACTGGAGGAAGAAATTCCTATTCCCCCTAGGGACACTCCAGGTAACTTTATGTACCACAAACATGGCATAGACGCCATATTGTATCTAGATTTGTGGGCCGATTACACCAAGCACCTAGACGAAAGACACAGATGGCCTGTTACCGGAACATGGGATGCCGAGTGCATCATGAAGGTAGAAGA
Source organism: Lissotriton vulgaris (assembly GCF_964263255.1). NCBI lineage: Eukaryota > Metazoa > Chordata > Amphibia > Caudata > Salamandridae > Lissotriton > Lissotriton vulgaris. Next base: position 230,475 of record NW_028248462.1, read on the forward strand.
AGCATTATGGAAAAAGAAAGCTAGACAATCTCAGAAAGACGCCATAGAATTCTGGCGTAAGGAATCCCATAAGCGTGCTGAGAAAGCACTCCGTAGAGAGGACAGACTTAAAGAATCAGAAAAAGCCCAAGAAAACGAATTAGTTATTGAAGGGATCCGAGTAAAAACAGAACAAATAGACCGTGCCCGAAACAATCTTGTAAACGGAATGTATCTCGCGGCCGAAGGTACACCTGAGGCCCTATCAGAAATACCGAAAAACTTACCGCCACCATTAGTTCCAACTAAAGTAATGCATAAAACTACTAAAGACATATTCCTAAATTCATATTTAGAGGATGTAGCACCAGCTTACGCCAATCTGCCTGTTCGTGCCCTGCCCACTGACAGGGACGGGGGTGGCACTACGCCCCCAGATCATGTTCCGCCAGTACCACGACAGACCTCCCCTGTTCCGCCAGCTCCGCCACTCCCCGCACCCAAGATTGACCTACCGAAACAAGTCCTACCTGATCCTACTAAACGACAAATCCAAGTTCAGATCCAGACTCCGCAGGGAGATAATGCCCAAGCATCCGCCTCAGGAGGTGCGACTGCGGGTCCTCGGACCCCGCCATTGACACGCAGATTCAATTTTAGGGACACGCAGAGTCCTCTCACGTTCCAGTCCCCCCGCCTTGACGCATTAAAGGAAAACATGTCAGTTTGCAGATATGATCCAGTACCCGGAAAAAACGATCTAATGATATTGGCATCACTACGATTAAGATCTGCCACTGATATCTTGTTATGCTATGTAGGAATGAAGGAGCGTCTCGATAGAATATATGAGTTTGTTCAGACAGGGAAAGACCCTGACAGTATCAAGGATGCCATGGATAAACAGAAAGTTGACATTCAAGCACAGATATTACGATTTTTCATAAATTGTCTAATAAGAGAACGAGACAGACCTGAGACAGATCAAAGTGAATTAGATGCACTAACCAAGTGGGGTCAAAATATAGCCGAAGGAAAACATGACAGGGGGGCTTGCATAGCCAGTATGTACCAGAAAATTAGAAGGGCAGTGATAACGGCACACCAGAAAGGGAATGACAAAGCTTCCTCCGAGGAGGAAGAAGAACTTGCAGAACAAGGAAGGACTACAGATACTATAGCGTATGTAGGTAAGGGAAACTACCTTAGGAAAGGCATCCGTCCGGAAAACAAGAGAGTTTTTCTCTCTGCTTTAACAAACCCGAATTCTTCTGAACATCAGTTCCAGGAAACTGATAAAAGGCTTCGAGACCGAATGGGGTACCATGTACTCAATTCTATGGATGAACAGGAACTAGCCCGGTCAGCCGTGTTATGGGCCGAAAACCCAGACATATATCATGATGATACGTTAGCACAGACATTCTTGAACCTTTCCCCAGACGAACAGAAAATAGCAGGGGTATACATGATTCAGCACCTCCTCATCAAGTACAGAAACCACCATTCCGACCCAGGTCCCTTACACGAAACATTAGAAGCACTACTCATGGATAGATGGAGAGGTTTCAGTACCAAGTTAATACAAATAATTCTAGAACAACGACATAAATATAACACCTTCATAAACTCTGAATATGTTCCCGCCCCGCCTCCAGAAAGAAAAATGTACCACATGCAATGCGGTAGTGGCATTGAAAGTCAGAACCCCTTACGAGAAGTACACCCAGTTATGGGTACGGATCACGTCATGAAGCGTGTGTATGTTCACACACCACTGACTAAGTTAGAACTGTTAGAAATGAAGAAATTAGTCCCGTGTCACGATAAAGACCCTGCAGGTTTTCACAGAGAGCTCAAAGACATGTTACTCATGGGGGATTATACGTATGATGATATTATGAAAATGTTAAAGGTACTGCTGCCCACGGGCATTTACGAGAAATTAAAGGAAAAAGATTGGGAGGTGGGGGAGGCAAAGATAGCATGGGCAGAAATAGAAGACGAAGAAAGCAAACGAATCCCAGGGTTAGGCCTTGGGGATAGGACTAAAGCATTGCCCGGATTAATAGTACAGGTTTTGCCAAGATTATTGACAACTAGAAAGGAAGATTGGGACGCAATCTCGTCCTGTAAACAGAAACAAGATGAAGATACTAGTGACTTCTATTCAAGATTCGAGAAATGTTTCATTATAAATAGTGGCCTACAACCTAGCAGCGAATCATACCCACACCTTTTTGTATCAAAATTAGTCGAGAATTCCCTACCATTAGTTAAAAATAGAGTGTACAAAGTTGAAAGTACTTGGCAGGCAAATACGCCATCCCAGATGTTACAAATGTTACAGTATCATCAGAACAGAATTAGAGAAGAACAAGATCAGGAACAGAAACGTATGAAAGACACGAAAATGAAAATGTTAGTAGCTCAGACGGTCCCAGCCGACGGTCAAAGAAAGGGTGGGGCCCAGACAAATCACACTACAGCTCCCGTTAAAGGGACATGTAATTATTGTAAACAGCCAGGTCACTATGTACATGAATGCCCAGTCCTGAAACATAACATTTCAACAGGTAAAACTAAAGAAAGACCGCATCCGCCTAGACACGATCAGGTCCAGCAACAGACCTCACAAAATGTACAGCCAATGCAGAACACACAGCCTATGCATGCTCCATCCCACACAGCGCAGACAGTAGCAGTACCGCAGCCACAGCCCATTGCCGCGACTCAGCAAGTTTCACAACAAATGTACCAGTATGCCCAATCTGCATATCCAGATTACCCCCGATATACATGAAACAGCCTAGAGAGGGAAGGTGATTTGCCTCTTATTGAAATTCCTGTAGATCAAGAAGGTCCTTATGTACACAGTCACGTATTGGGAAAAGACAGAAAGTTTTTAATTGACACAGGGGCAAGTCGCACTACAATCAGTCATAATGAAGTCCCAGGGGCACCCCTCTCAGGCTCACAGAATGTTTCCCTTGGTTTTTCAGGACAGCCTATTGTAAATGAAGTATCGGAACCAGTACCATTAGCTGTGGGTCCATTATCCCGAGTTACAGATTTGTTACTTACGAAATCATGCCCAGAGAATCTGTTAGGAATTAAAACACTGAAGGCTCTAGGAGCTATAATATGCTGTTCCCCGGAGGGAGTTAGACTCTTTCTACGGGATTTCAAGGGTCATTATGTTTTACGAGAATTTGATGTCAGATTGAAAAATGTACCAGATCACCTATGGGCAAAAGGCCCAGCTGACGTAGGTTGTATGCATATCACTCCATATCGTGTTACACTCAAGACAGGAGTTGTCCTACCCAGAATCAGACAATACAAGTTACCACCCGATGCTGTAGTGGCTTTACTGAAAATCATTGAAGAGCTAATTGCCCAGGGAGTGGTCGTAGAGACCGACTCCAATATCTGTAATTCACCTATCATTCCAATTCTTAAACGTACAGACCCCAATGCACCGCCAGTATATCGGCTGGTGATTGATCTTCGAGAACTGAACAAATGCATTGTACCGCAGTACCCTGTGGTCCCCGATATCTCCTCCCTATTGACTGCTATTGATTCAGAAGCAACGTTCTTTACTGTAATTGACCTCAAGAACGCTTTCTTCAGTGTGCCTATTGATCCGGAGAGCCAATATCTCTTCGGATTCAGTTTAAATGGACGAAGTTTCAAATTTTCCCGCGCACCTCAAGGATTCACAGAAAGCCCCAGCATCTATAGTCAAGCACTGAAAAGACAACTAGATTGTATTCAAATGCCAGTTAACACCGCTTTACTGCAATACGTCGATGATCTACTGATCACCGCACGAAGTGAGCCCGAATGTGAACAAGCATCATTAACAGTTTTACATTTTTTGGCAGACAAGGGACACAAGGTGTCTCCTTCGAAGCTACAATTCTGTGTTCAGCAAGTTGTGTACTTGGGTCACTTGCTGTCCAAAGTGGGGAGACAGCTCACTCCCGATCGCATTCAGTTAATTGTAAACATGCCACGACCCCAGACACAAAAGGAAGTGCGGGCCTTTATAGGCCTCACCTCGTACTGCAGACAATGGATTCCTCAATATGCATTTCTAGCTAAACCACTCATCCAGTTAACAACGCAGGAGGCAGCAACTTCGATTGCCCTCCCTTGGACTCAGGAACATACACAAGCCTTTGAGGAATTAAAGAAAGCATTATGCCAAGCACCAGTTTTAGCGACACCATGTTACAGCAAACCGTTTACACTTTTTGTTACAGAACGTGACGGTACAGCATTGTCTGTCCTCACTCAAGATCAGGCAGGTTCACATAAGCCTTGCGCTTATTTTTCAAGTACATTGGATTCAGTAGCCCAGGCACTCCCTGCGTGCTTAAAGTCAGTAGCAGCAACAGCGCTAGCAATCAGACAAAGTGATTCAATTGTTTTAGGTCATCAGTTAACAGTACAAGTTCCACATTCTGTAGAGGTTCTTTTAAACAGAACCCAGACTCAACACTTGACTATAGCACGACTGACAGGTTACGAATTGACACTATTCCAGCCACACATAGAAATCAGACGTTGCAGTATCTTGAACCCAGCAACACTGTTACCTACAGTTATGACAGATCCAGCTCCGCATGATTGCATAGAGATCATTAATGCAGTAACAAAGCCCCGACGAGATTTAACAGATGTCCCATTGACAAATCCAGACCTGACACTTTATGTGGATGGTTCATGTATGAGAACAAGTACAGGAGAATTAGTGGCCGCGTATGCCGTGACCACTGAAACTGAAGTTAAAGAAACACATCGTATTGATACACTGTCTGCTCAAGCGGCAGAGCTCATCGCTCTGGCCCGAGCCTGTATTCTAGCCAAGAACAGAAATGTCAACATATACACTGATTCCCGTTATGCGTTCGGAGTAGTACACGACTTCGGCATGCTATGGCAAGAACGAGGTTTTCTGACCTCTCATGGTGCCAAGATTCAACACGGTCCCCTCATTCAAGCACTGTTAGAAGCAATACATCTGCCTTCAGCCATATCCGTCATGAAGTGTAAAGCACATACTAAAGTCACAGATTCTGTGTCCCAGGGTAACGACCTGGCAGATCAGACAGCAAAACATACAGCACTGACTCACACTCAGACAACTGATACGACAAAGACAACAGATCCGACAAACTGTATGACAGTCAGGGATCCCACACTAGATGTTATCGACATTCAGACACATGCTACTCCAGAAGAAATAAAGAAATGGATTGAACTAGGAGGGATCCAGACAGATCAAGGTTGGATGACGAAGGGAAAATCTACATGGTTTCTCCCTGACTCTATGGTTCAAGTCATGATAAATACAGCACATAGTCCTGCACATCTAGGAGAGAAAGCGATGTTAGACAGTTTACAAAATCTCTGGAACAACAAACACTTACGAGCAGCCGCAAAACAGAAAGTGCGTACTTGCATGATCTGTTGTCAGTTCAATCCAGGAAAAAGCGTCCCTGTAGAGCAAGGTGGATTTCATCCTCCCGATCACCCTTTTGAAGTCCTCCAGATGGATTATATCCAGATGGACCGTTGTCGAGGATTTAAATATGTTCTCGTAATTGTCTGTGCTCTGTCCCGCTGGACCGAAGCATACCCAGTCCCAGATTACACTGCTCCGACCACTGCCAAACAGCTGGTTCGTGAATTCTTCCCACGATACGGCCTGCCTCGTGTCGTGTACTCAGATAACGGTCAGCCATTCTCATCTGCATTAATGAAAGAAGTTTCTTTATTACTGGGATACCAGTGGAAGTTCCATTGTGTCCGACATCCCGAAGCCGCAGGCCTTGTAGAAAGGCATAACCAGACACTAAAGATCCGCCTTGCCAAAATATGTCAGGAGAAAGGGGTCGACTGGATAGTCGCCCTGCCAGTGGCACTATTCTACATGAGAATGGTCGCCCATTCGAGATCAGGGCTATCCCCGTACGAGGTGGTCTTTGGCAGACCACCGAATATGTGGGGGACGCCCATTCCGAAAAAGATTACTGATGTTGATTGTAATATGTTGACAGATTACCTTGCCTCCTTGATGTCTGCACTCCAATCATGTCGTTCACAGGTTGCCGCAGCCTTCCCTGACAACACTGATGTAAAGCCGCACGACGTCCGTCCTGGCGACATTGTGTTAGTTCGCAACTTCGACAGAAAGAGTCCGCTGGAGCCCCGCTGGAAGTCCCCGAAGACCGTTCTTCTCACCACAAGGACGGCCGTGAAAATAGAAGGGAGAAAGGGGTGGGTTCACACGAGTCATGTGAAAAAATTCTCTGGACTGAAACCTGATCGAGACTCGTCCACCCCCACCAAAGACTGTGTCGAACCAAAAGACTTTACAGAATCTGAACGAGAAAAAACTCCTCAAGAAAGTTATCGCATGAAACTCCGATCTAGCAAGTCAGACAGTTTAATTGTTTAAGTCCTCCCCTAGGTGAATCGGTTAAATAGTTTCTGACATGTATCTCCTAGATCGAGATAGAGAGAGAGAGAGAGAAGCAAAGAAACGTACATATTGTAAATCACTTCGTAGTCACTGTATAGTGACACTATTAATCATGTTTATTCTGAGCATTTTAATTATTGTTGTCAGCATCGTTTTGCCTATCTATTACCCCATTTTCAAGCGTGAACAATCTGCTTACAATATATCTGCTGAACACACTTTTAGTGAGTTACCTCCACACGAGCTTTCCTACAGACTTGCGCTGCGCAACAATACATTCATTAGTATGCTACATCATTCTCATCAAACTAACAATGCTACAAATTGCTGGATATGTGGCCGACTCCCTCCCTACCAGAATTACAAGGGAGCTCTGCCCCTCTTTCCGTACCCATTCACTCACAATGGCTCCTGCGGAGCATGGTTTAAAATAATTAACTCCTTAGATCCTGATATTGCTGTTTTCGATGGGGGCTGGGTTTGGGGAAATCTGAACTTAGTCCTGCTAGACGTCTGTTACCCAGATAAGGAGGGACTCCCCACTAGAATAGGAACTGATCTAGAAAATGAAGTGTATGGATTAGGTAATTATACAATTAGCCTTATGATTCTTACTGTCGAGTCCGAAGCTGCACCAGTTCTACCCATTATGTCAGTATTGCCAGTCACTGGTGAATTATGTATCAAGAAGAAAGGTTCAGTACACTTAGGTCATAGTAAATGCACTACTGTGGTCGAATTCAGTGATCATGGAAAATCGTCCTTTAAAGCTATTAGTCATTCTTACTTTGTTTGTGGTCATACCGCATACATACGTCTACCTCCAGATTGGGATGGTACCTGTTACATTGCATTCCTTCTGCCACCTGTTTTCCTAGCTCCACCTGACTACCATAGAAACACCAATCTAGTAAAGAATAGACCCAGAAGAGACATCCCACTTGTCGACTACACAGAAACGGCATGGGAACAGTACACCGACTTTAATAAAGGATTCTTTTTCTTTTTAGGACCTGTTCAGAATAGTAAATTAATACGCAGATTAACTAGAACACTTGAAGCAGTAGTGAATGAAACTGCCTCCGCCTTAGGTAACTTAACAGAAGAGCAGTCCGCCATGCGGGTTGTTGTCCTTCAGAACCGTCTTGTTATTGACGTCATCTTGGCAGATAGAGGTGGAGCCTGTAAGGTCATCGGGTCGAGTTGCTGTGTTTTCATACCACAAAACGCACCATCTGTATATCAAGCCATCACCCGTCTCCATAAAATTGCAAATCAGATACATCAGAATCCAGGCACCTGGACTTGGTCCGGTTGGTTCTGGACAACGTTAACAGCTTGGGGATGGAAGATCCTATCCTTCCTAGGCATTGGCCTAGTCCTAGTATTCAGTTGCTGCCTGTGCCTGCAGTGTGGGCCAGCGATTTGTGGACTGTGTGCCACGTCATGTATTGAACATTCCAGTTTTCTCTCAAAACGTAAACGAAAGAAAGAAGAACAAATGATGTTACAAGAACAAACTGATCGATTCATGAGGATCGATATATCATGAAGGGTCCGTAGGGAACAAGGAGGGAATGAGGAAATATAAATTTTTGGTCATGTTATGTTCCCTAGCGCGTACCCCACCGACTCCATGTACCAGCTTAAAGTGCATGTAACTTCCCTCCTGTGTCAGCTATGAAGACGCAAATACATTTGCGTCCAACGTTAACTTGTCCTCTTTCAGATCCACCATGAATGGATTATATAGTCCGTTCCTAAGTATGCTATGCCACCGTCTTTTTGTAGTACACTTTACATGTTTTTCCTGCTCTGGCCGAGTAGGCCCTGAATTTCTGCCATCGAGCCTCTTTTTTGGCTCCTGACTTTGACAGCCTCTGCCCAGGCTACCTCTGTACCCGTGAACTCTGACTTACTTCCAGCGCGGCCCCTCGCGCTCAGCTCAGCCTGCTTTCTGCCAAGACTGACTATAACCTTCGAGTTATCTGTTCCGCTCCTCGAGAATGCATTCCTGCCTACTAGCTCCAGTAAACATCCTCTCCAGCTGCAGAGCCAAAGGGCCGACCTGTCTCAGTGCAAGTAATTCATAGCCTCTGTTACCATGCTTCCATGGAAGGCCTCGTGCCCCCACGCTTCTCATGCAGACACTTAGGCGCTTATACACGCATCCACAGTTAGCATAGAATAGCTTCTGCCCTAGAGACCTTTCTGCCCAGATAGTATGGTCCCTAAACATCAGATATCAGATATGATAGAAGTACAAGTTGATCTGACATGCCAGACTTCTGTCTCTTTCCGTCAGTGTAAATGTCAAGTCCCCTGCACCCCTCCAATCACACGTCATGCAGCTGCGCGCGCATCCAAGCTTCCGATTTCTGCTGACATTGCAACAATTCTGTTAGCACCACCCCTTGGTGCCACCCACTTGCGTCACCTATCAGTGACGTTTCTAGCACACACCTCTGGTACACGCCTAGTTCACGCCTCTTGATTACGTACTAGCAACACGTGTATACTGTTATCTTGTCTTCTCTCAGCTGTTACGCCTACTACACTGCTTCCTATGGTATAAATCAAGTATATAAGCTATGTAATGTCAATAAAGTTTGCTCTATCCCTTCTGACACCCCTGTGGTGGTCAGAACATGATATCCTGGTCACGACCATTCCTTTTTAAGGAATAAAACCCCTAAGAAACTCTAACACCACGGACTCTGTCTTTTTTCATTCCGATTGAGTTATTATTGATTAAGTACTTACCTGCATAGAAATTAAGAGAGTAAATTAATTATTTACGTCAGTATGGCCAATTCAGGATATGGTGTACTGCTTTTCTGTCTCTAAAATTTATAACCACAACGTCACCACCTATGTCCTTCGCTCTGCCCCCCAACCAAAACAGGCGACGAACATGGACTATTTCTCCATTTACCGTGATGGGTTTAGGTCTATATAGAGAGAGCCAATGCATTATTTTGTTTTTTAGTTGAGAGTATCCCTCTCTTTTTCCATTTGGCAGTTCGGGGACCCCGGTGAGTACAACCACATACGGTAGTGCTTCCGGTGGGAGTTCCATAGGCGGTGTCCTAGACTGACCCCCTCTTCCCCGGGTATTCTCCTTCCCTTCGGTCTAGGGAGTCTATCCGGGAGAATGCTAGGTTCCCTGGTTAGAATATTGGCTGAAGTAACTGTATTACTAGTTGATGTTGTGGTAGTTGGTCTACCCTGGGCAGCTATTGAGACTGTTGATGAAGAATTATTACAAGTATTGCCGCCATGTATTTTCGAGGCCACATACAAGGGATTAGGGGCAGCTAAGGTTACTACTGCTGCCTGGCTATTGCCTGTAGTGGATGTAGGTGGTGTGGGACCCACGGCATTTTTTAAAAGGGATTGTGTTGTTGTGATAACTTTTTGTTGTTGCACTTTAGATTGACCTTGTGAACGTACAAAATTCCCTAGTGCAGTCAAATCCCCCTCTATTTTACCTAGCCTTGACTCCATCCCCTTAAATCTTTCTGCCAGTGCAAGCATGTAACTACGTAAAATCAACTCAATATTGTCCAAAAGTGACTTGGGGGTGGCCAATTGTGAGTCCTCTTCCATCTGAGTATGAGTAGTGTCTAGCTCTATAGTTACTTGAGCTGGCGGTGTTAGAGGAATAGGACTAGCTGCTGTGACTTGGTTAGTATCAGGAACTCCCAATGGTGTTATAGCAACAGTGTTCACCTTCTTGCCAAACTCAGTATGACTTATTTTGGGCTTATTCACGGTTGTTGTTTTCCGTCTTCTTTTAGATGGAGGGGGCCCATGCATTTTTTGTGCCACTAGCCTCGAGTTTTTGCCTCTTACAACCTTACCAGGTCTTATTGTAGGTGATATCAAGATCTTAGAGGTATTATTAAGGGCATTGGTCACAGTTGGTAAGATTTGTTGGGTTTGAGTAGGTGACACTGCTGGGGTTAAACATTCTTGAAGGAGCAAGGGTACACTGGCAGTCAGTGAGTTGTTATCTGCTGGGGTGCTAATCAGATCGTCGTCCAGGGAAACAGACATTATGGGTTCGGAAAATGTTCTGTTTTTAATGCGTTCTATTGAACGACGACGATCAGCCCTCCTCTCAGCTAGCAGAAGCTCCTTATTACCTTCTAAGGCTGGTTTGAGAAAGTAATCGTCCAATGTTCGATTAGACGTGCCCCCATTTTTGTCTGCTCCCACGAGGGCAGGGCTGGTAGCAGCTGTAGCCATAAGGCGATGAAAAGTAGTGGCGAACTATATGCAAATATGAAGCTTTAACTTACGGATAACTCGAACCAGGACCTCTGGCCCAGCCCAGCCTCTTCTGGCGGATGAGGGCCGTAGAGGGCCCGCCCTTTGCCCGGGCTTAGCCCCGGGCGTCCCGCTCGCGTCCCGCGACGCGGTGTCTGCCCGCCTTTAATCCCGCTCGCGCTCTCCGTGCGCGTCACTCTACGCGCCGCCGCGAGGCCTGCCGGGTGTTGTGGTTCCCGGAGCGGCGGCGCGGAGTTCAATGGCCGGATGACTCCTGGCGGTGGCGGCTTCTCCCTCTGTGGTGCGGCGTGTGGATTATCAGGTAAGCAGCGGTCTCCCCCCTGTGATAGTCATTTTGACACCAAAAGAATACGTTGTCATTAAAAGATTGAATACAGTAATAAGAATCACATACAATGAGAGTATTCACAAGAGGGTCTGCAAACTCAAGGGCCAGAACAAGAGCACGCAGCTACGCTAATTGAGCCGTACAGTCCCCACGTGCCTGAGTATGAACTATGGAAGACTTAAATTCGCCATTGACAATCGACCCAGCCACAATAGCACAAGCCGCTGAATAAGCGTGTTTGGAGCCAGTGGCCGGTTGAGCCGAGTCATCTGTATAAATGATACATTTGTACTCATCTAAAGGAAGCAACAACAGCGGAGAGGATGAACGTGTTCCTACTTTAAAAACTCTTGTGTCTTAAGTGCAGGGTCAAAGTTAAACATGACATCAGATGATGTCAAACAAGTTGTCGATTGTAACTAATGGGGATGTAGTGCCTTAGAGTTGGGTACACTTGCCCTAGTCATGGCCTTCAAAGCAGGGAAAGGCGTGACCATAAGAATGTGTTTATGCTGGCGCCAGTGAGTGCTCATTCAAAATCATCATTTGGACCACTGTAAAAAAAAAATCAACATTTGAAAGATGAATCTCAGCTGCAGTGAACAAATGTGATCTGTATGCAATAGGTACTGTGCCCCCCTGATTGAACGTAAAGTAAGACCCACCTTCTCTGGTACTATATGTATCACCATGTTTGAGGTGTTAATACGCGTTGACATAGTAGTTAGTTGCAAGCATATCAGTTTGCAAAGATTGTAGGATAGAGGTATGTTCCCGAAGCCAGCTGGTAGAAGAATATGTAAGTTGTATCAACGCATAAAGCGGTTTGATACGCTAGCCATAATCGGGAATGTATGTCCTCCCAAAACTCAAAGAACCCAGCAAAGACTGAAGTTTTTTCAGTGAAGAGGGAGGTTGCAATTGTGCACATTTTTCCAGGAAGTGGGGTCAAAGCCTTTACCTTCATTATTGAGCTCATAGCCCAAAACGAGGACTGTCAAATGAGCAATGTGTGAATTTGCACAATTGAATTTATATCCATAGTCACCAAACGATAAAATGATGCGTAAACTCGGACAGGATGTGGCCTAAGTTAATCGTCCGTCAGATAAATGCCATCAACGTACGAGAATGCTTCTGGATGAATGCTGTGCAGCAAAGGCACAACACAGCAGAAACTTTCTTCTGATTTCCCACTGTGGTAAATGCTGTCAAGAGCGCGATTATGACTGTAGAAACCATTGGAAATGTCGAGGGTAGTTTTGAATGTTTTCCATGTCACTATCTACAAATAAATATATATCCAAGAGCAAAGTTATGATTTGTAGGTCCTGGGGGTGTAGTGTTTGGAAAGATTTGCACTGGCTGTTAGGGGAAGGCAA
>NW_028248463.1:0-15494 GCF_964263255.1 Lissotriton vulgaris
TCTAGTAAAACCTTCCGCTTACTCTTCCTACACTGCGAGTAAAACCTTTCCGCTTACTCTTCACCCAAGCTCAGAAGAACCTGCTACTCCTCTAGTGTTACCCTTTCTAGGTAATAAAACCCCAAAGTTTCACCAGCTAACTCTTTCCTAACAATCACCCTCACTTATTCACAAATTATTTTAAAACCAGACGAGTAACCTCACTCCAGTGTGGCTTCCATTCACCACCCGCTATACACTTCCTAGGAATTTTCAGACAACTTTAAACAATATACAAACGGGTTTAAGCCAAAAACCAATAAACAATGATCACCAAACTAATCAATAAAAACCATATCTCCTCTACCAGAAAACTGATCCAGCGGGCTGCCAACCTGCGAAAATCTATCACCATATATTCATCTGGGCACATATACACATTCACTCATATAGGCTGGCTAACACAACTGGGGGGGGAGTAAATGTATATAACTTCTTTAATTTAGATCAGTTACCTATCATTTCTCTAATCTCCACTGATCATAAAGCCGTTCTTTGAGTCAAAGGACCTATTTAGTTGAATAGTAATTGATGATATTACTTAGGTTCATCTATCTTTAACTTATTAAAATAACCACTTACTCGGGAAAGTTTTAAATGTTTATCTAATTATCATATGAGCAAAACAAATTACTGTGTTAACTCCATCTTTCCGAGGAAGTAGATCTTTACCAAAATGTTGTATTCTTATTTGATGAGATTATCCCAACAACAGTACCTCAGGAAAAAGTATAGAGAGAGAGAAGTACATTGACACAATACACGGAGATATATTTACCTAGGATGGTGTGAAAATCAGACCCTTCTGGCAAAGATTTTAATGGGTCCCTTAGAAAGTTCAGGTGACAAGGACTTCAGGACAGGATAGATGACCTCTTCTGGATTCAACGCCTGCTTCTCACACCTCTGTGACACTAACTTCCTCCCCGATTCTTCCGCGATTTTCTTCTAATTATTTTGTTCTAAAATTCCTAGTCTGCTTCTTCAGGTATTCGATCAGCATTCGATTAGCATCTCGGTCTCTCAGCGTTCTTGGTACGACTGCCTTATCACTCTAACTAAAGTACCTCAATTATACTTTCCTAATGGCATGTACCACCCCTAAATGTTTCAACTTTATGAAACCCCTATTTCTGATTGTACAAGCCAAAGGGATGATCATCACACTATGCTAAGTTTTAATTTTTCTTTAGTTTATTGTTTTTAGTTCCTGCCAATTAATTTGTTCTCCCAAGCTTTATTTCCCACCCATGTTTGCAAACTTTATCAACAACTATGTATACAATTTTCAGTTGTCCAATGATTCTTCAGGATGTACAGCTGGTTCCCAGGACATGTACAGAGAACGTCCTTGGATGAGTTTCAAGCTTTGACATCACTGTTTCGGACTTGTCATCTTTGCGCATGCGTGAAGAACCATGTGGGGTGCAGACTTTTAGCATCATTCAGAGGCCCAAATACGAACTAAGAGAGGCCAAAAGAAAAAGTATTCATTTGAAAATAAAATGATTTCACTGTATACCACCTATCCCTACACTAATCCCATTTACTTCTAAAGATTCTTCATGCATTAGCATTAAGTATACAACTCGGTTTACTTTCAGAAAAGCAGATGCATGTGAGTTTCCAAGCGGCCATTTTAGATGCATTTGCGCAGAACAAAAGTTTTCCCTTCAAGCGTAAAGACGTCATGCAGTTAACTCATGTGCAATACATTTTCCCACGTTAGCATCCATTTTAAGTCACACTCTAGTTACTTGTTAGAACACACAGGCAAGCTTCCCCTATTCATAAAAATATGAAATGTAGTGCATATTAGTATGACATTACATTATTAATACTTCGTTACGGGTTTATATGAGAGGATTGCGTCTGAGCAAGTCTCTTTTATTCAAGTCCTTGCTCCATCAGTATGGCTTTTGTTATGTTGTGGAATATTTGTATGCAAGTCCATCTTTGCAAAGGGCCTTCCACCGCGCTGTAACCTGTGTTGTCGCATTTTTTATTATTTTTGAACCTTTTAAACTAGAAAAAAATATTTTTGTTAAAATCTGTAGATGACAGATCATGTGGCAAATGCGGCTAATCTATAATGATGCAAAAATTGCTACAGATGTACAATCGCATAAATCCAGTGGCCCTGACAATACTTGATATATTTTCTTTGGTTGGTGTGTTCGAGGAAGTATTAAGATGAATTAAAAATTGGTGGCATCCGAGTTTGTAGATTCCGTATCAGTTGCTGAAGCAGAAGTAGATGCTACCCATAAGAGATTCACGGGGAGAGATAAACCTGTCGCCAATACTGTGTTGGAATACATCTTTAATTTAATGGGCTCATATTCCTAAATTGTATTTGCAACCATGGATTTTTTGTCACTTAATCACTGAATTAAGTTTCCTTACAACTCAATATAGTCTTTTCTTTAACGTATTAGTCTATCCCTCTTAATATTTGTATTTATTCCCAGTGAATTTTTTTGTAAGTTTACAACAGACTCCTGCTCTCTTATAAAAAATAAAGAAATGTCAGTTTTAGTTATGTCTACGATAAATAATCCCCCTTTTTTTAGCCATAGCATGCACACTAATGCCGCTGCCAAGTCTTCTTTATTTATAGACCGTGTACATGTGCATACGTCGACCTAGTGGGCAGTGCATTGATTGCCAGTAGAGTTCTATCAGTTTTAGCCTTTTTTCATTATCCTTGTAGTAATAGATTGTTTCTTTAATGCATTTTGTAGAGCCTAAGGGGATGATTGTACCCCGTTGGAAAATGAAAATGTGGCATGTTATGGTTTTCCCTGCAGGGCTCTCCACAATTATCACAGTTTTGGAGAATCTATCTATCCTATCTATCTCTGGTCGCCTCACGTTTACTCTATGGTAATGGCCATTGTGGCGATGTTACTGTGGTGATTAGAACGCCATAAAGTATTGTTTTTGGAAAAATGGCTGTGAAGGTGGGACCCCCCTGCCCTGGTCACGGAACATCGTTGGCGCATGTGATCAATTTGTATGACTTGGGCTTTATGATCAACACCCAGATGTCTCGTCTCGTGCCTGTTCAGACATTTACTGTCTTATTAGCAGTTCTATACACTACTTGTGAAGGGATTCCCTCCTCCTCCTCGGAGGATTGCATATACTTAGAATATGATTACAATCTTTCGGCCCAGACACTGATCTAGATTATGCCACAGTTAGGCCATTGCCTTATGAATTCTACTAATGCTGCTTGACAGATGGCAGTTGAGAGCTCTTGGGTGGTGTGTAAAGGGACAGTGGCTCTAGTATTAGGAGAGGCTATCAGTTCAGGTGCAGATTTCATAATGCTCCCCTGGATTCCCGCTGGTTGATGTCACTCCAATTTGCTGGTGCGCAGTCTCATCTGAAAGAGACTGTAGTTATAGATTTCTTACCTTTAGAATTACCCCCAGGCGTCAGACTGGATCCGAAGATATTTTCTTAGCAGTATCCCTGCTCTAACATCAAGGTTCCCAGATTCTACATCTTAATGAGTCAACACTGTGGCTGCATGAGTGGAGATTGATTGGTGTCAACTAGAATACTTTTTTTGTTTTTTTTTGTTTTGTATTTCAAAAACCTTTATTAAAGAATATAGACACATCAGGCACAGTACACCGTGCAGCACCAACGCACGTTACGACAGGATGCATCACAACAAATGTGGCAGATTGCAATTAGGTAACAGTCACAGCATCATGGTGAGTCCAACATATAAAGACACAACTGAACAGTATCCGAGTTTAGCCCCCGGAGGAGAAAGCACACATGAAAAAGCGTACTTAGTAGGGAATCTGAAGCAACATGGGCGCAGGTGGAGAGGAAAGGGGTGAGGAGCCGTCACCGACCAGCACCGGCGGCCGCGGCGCACCCAGGGCCAGCGGGGAGCGCGGGACAGGATGCGCCACTGGGGTGGGAATGGGAGAGGAGATAGGAGACCAGTGGGGCCCAGATATCAGCAGGGCGAGATCTGGCAGGCATTACGTCCCAGAACTCAGACAGGAGAGTCTGGCACAGAGAGGCATCCTCAAGCCAACTCTCAACCTTGGGAGCAGGTCGACGCCCAAACACATGGCTACCCTATGCCTGAAGAGCACCAATAGCATTGAGATGAGGCGACGAGATGCAACGGGGCAGAACTTGACAAATCCCATGGAGGCACAGGGGGGGATCAGGTTGTACGTCAGAGCTGGTAATGTCCGAGATGGTGGAGCACACTGCCAGCCAGAACTCAGAAACTTTAGGACAGAGCCACGCCAAGTGGGCGAAGTCCGCGGCAGGGGCAGCACAGCGCAGACAGTTGTCCCCTGGGATGAGCCCAAGCCGATGGAGCTGCACCGGGGTGCGGTACAGCCTGTGCAAGTACATGAAGAGGATTAGGCGGAGCCGATAGTTCGGGGACAGCTTTTTGGTTTGATTAGAACAGTAAAGCCAGTCGGCCTCCGATATATCCAAGCCCAGGTCCGCACTCCACGCCTCATGCGCTCGATCAGAAGATAAGTGGGCAGACGCAAGGGAGAAAGCGTAAAGCTTGGTAACTAGCTTGTGAGGCGAGGAGGAGGAGTATATGAAGTCCAAAGCTGGAAGAGTAGGCGGGGGCCGGGGAAAGGTAGGGTGCAGTCTCCGGAAAGTGGCGCGCAGCTGATAAAAAAAACTGTGTATCTAGCAGCCCCGGGGAGTCAGGGGGAGAGTAAAAGGAGTTCTCTGGGTACAGATCCGCCGCTGTCCTGAGGCCCAAGCGCACCGCATGATGGGACATGCTGGAAGACTGAAGCGCAGGGAAGTCAGGGTGATTAACAATTGGCATGGAGTTAGCAGAGAGAAAGTAAAGGCCCGAGTGCCGGCGCAGGCAAGACCAAGCCCAACGCAGCGTCTCAACCGTGTCAACCTCCGCCCGGGGGCGTACCGCGGGTGCAAACAGTGCGGTTGACAGAGGCCAGGGGGAAGGCAAGTCGGTCTCCACCGCGGCGTGAGGCTGATAGGGGGTGGGGTGGATCCAAAAATGTAAACAAGCATTGGAAATGCAATAGGTCTCGCATTAGGAAAGTTTGAGCAATTGTTATTGTAAATGACACTTTTTTTATTTATGTGTTGGTTTTGAAAATAGCAAAAGTAATAGCTTTGTCAGTTACAATGTCAATAGTTTTAACTTCCGCAAATGTGACACCTATAGCATTTGTAATGCAATGTGTGTTGTATTTACGTGACTTAGATGTATTGATATTGCAAATAACAATGGCTTTTAATTTTGTAAATAATTAATACTTAAATAAAATGTATTGAAATTTATAATGGAAATAGCTTATACGTTTGTAAATAACTTTTGTGAAGATTATGTTCAGTGTATTTTATTATGACGGAAATCCAAGAACATTGCATTTGCACCTACACACACACACAGCCCCCCCCCCCACACACACACACACACACACACACACACACACACACACACACGCACACGCACACACACACACGTGGTGGTGGTGGATCTGGTGGATATGGTGGTGGTGGATGTGGTGGCGGTGGATGTGGTGGTGATGGTGGTGGATGTGGGGGTGGATGTGGTGGTGGTGGAGGTGGTGGTGGATGTGGTGGTGGATGTGGTCGTGGAGGTGGTGGTGGAGGTGGATGTGGTGGTGGTGGGTGTGGTGGATGTGGTGGTGGATGTGGCGGTGGATGTCATGGTGGATGTGGAGGTGATGGTGGATGTGGTGGTGGATGTGGTGGTGATTGTGGATGTGATGGTGGATGGGGTGGTGGATGCGGTGGTGGATGCGGTGGTGGTGGTGGATGCGGTGGTGGTGGTGGTGGATGGGGTGGTGGATGTGGCGGTGGATGTCATGGTGGAGGTGATGGTGGATGTGGTGGTGATGGTGGATGTGGTGGTGGATGTGGTGGTGGATGCGGTGGTGGATGCGGTGGTGGATGCGGTGGATGTGGTTGTGGTGGATGCGTTGGATGTGGTGGTGGTGGAAGCAGTGGTGATGGTGGATGTGGCATGACATTTTTATTATATACAGAGGGGTACTTATTTTGTACCAATCACTGACCGATGTTAATGTAAGGGTTGTAGATGGTGGGTTGCGCATGCCTTGTTTTGGAATAGGGAGAGTTACCCGCTTTTTGTGACTGAGAGAATTGAGGTTATAGTGTGCTAGGACGAGGGGCGCTCCTTAATACATTTTGGGTAGTTGTGTGTGTCTGGGTATGCCCTGAACTTTGCTGCCCCTCTGTATCTAGTGCTGCAGGTAACAGCCGCGGGCAGTGGTGACAAGTGCCCGTGTTAGTGAAAATACCAGTGCATCTCTGATATGGAGACCCAAGAAGATGACGGAATTGACTGTTAGTACTGAATTAGAATGGCTACAGTTCACAAATATTTAAATACTTGAAAGCAATGACAGGTCAAAAGTAATTAATCCCATTTTGATATAGAGGTGTACACTACGCTACCATAAGCATACTATGCAATATAAGCTAAAAGAGGGAGTTTTAGGAATCGGGAATCATTTATGATTGAGCAGGGGTACTATATGACATGAAGTCAGTGGGAGTTGGCAGCGCCCCCCTAAGTAAGGGATGATCTTTCAGCCCGCGATTTTAGCCTCCTATGGGTTTAGGTTTTTTCTAAGTGTAGTAGTAGGTTCTGTCAGTCCTCCGCCATGTTGCAGGCTCGCAGAGTTCAGATTCGTAAAGTCCTCTGTGTTGCAGAGAAAAACGATGCAGCGAAAGGAATTGCAGACATCATGTCCAATGGTAGAATGAGACGGGTAAGTTCTTCACTCTTCTAACTCGCAGTATGCATTTCCACTTTGCTTTCTTGTTCTTAAGCACATGCCTGCACAGAAGTAGGTTTTAGTTCCAACGGCTGTACACCATACACATTCTCTCCACTGTATTGCCTGTGGCACGTAATCATGACCTCCCTCAAATATAAATTGCACCTTTGAATTATGCGATTAATATCTCAAAGTCTGATTGTGTTCATAAATAGACAACAATTGAGATTTGTCAGGGTTACCAGGTGTTGTTACCTCTGGCTTACTGTTTGTTTACCTCGAGATCTGCCCTTAATACTCATGGCCCGAGTGGTCAAGAAGCAGTGCAGAACAGAAAGTAAACACCATGCCAAGAACCCTGTCTACGTTTCGTAATTTGAACTCACTGCGTTTCCATTAGCCTCTGCAATAAATAGGAAACATTTAAGGAGCTGCGAGCAATAGAAGTGGCCGTTCTTGTGAGATCATCTTGGCTGAAATAATTTATTCTGTCACTTTGGCTACTTTTAGTATTTTTTTTAGCATGCGAGTGCGAAGGACGGAGGGGAGAGAGGGGGGAGGGAGAGAGAGAGGAGAGCAGGCAGAGGGGGAGATGGGGAGAGGGAGAAAGTACGGCCGGCCGGCCAGGAATAAAGTACGAGGAGAAATGTGACACAGCGGGCAGGGGAGGGGGCGGAGCGGGGAGAGCGGCATGAGGGTGTGAAGCAGCAGGGGCCTGAGACGCGGCCGCCTTTGATGTGGTAATGCGAGGCAAGCGGCTGGTGGCATTGTGCACGCGCTTTCACATGCACTGCAAGAAATCGCCTGGGAATCGCCTGATCTCGGTAAGCTCTGTTTAAGTCCCTATATATCGAGCTCCCGCTCAATGTGCATGCGCATTGAGATAGGTCGCTCGACCTAAAAATGGGTGTAACCGGCAGAAAGATCCTACCTTCCTACAGATACTCTTCAGATATTGTTGTGGCCAGCTACAGGGCGCTGCTGCATTGCAAAGCTCAACAGGTCATTTGGCAATTTGTACTCCTACCCATGCGTATTATACGATACATTATGTCGTCATTGAAGCCCTGCTGTTGTAGTTGCTTGCCCGTCCCTGCTCATCCCTCCAGCGCTATTACTCGTTTAAAAAAATGCCTTCACCTCTACATCAAATTATGTCACATTTGTAAATTATTTAGGATCTTTATATGAGTGTTTCGGCAAAGAGAGGCTATGTTATTAGTATTGTGCATTCTGTGGTTTTTAACTAAAACAGGCACTTGAGCACAGAGGAGGAAAAAGTCAAATTGAAAACATCAGACCTGCACGGTATTTCCAACAGCATTGAAATGATGGTTATTCACACAACTGCTACTTCTGCATTTGTAATATCAAATGTTTGTATTGGTTTTCACAACTAAAGCTGGTTAAACCACAGCGCACAAGCTTTCAGGTTGTTAGCTTGCGTTTTAAAAATGCACCATTGTTGTTTATTTATATGGTACATTATTAAAATGCAAGCTAGCAAAAATCTCAATTGTAATAAAAACAAATGGAAACGCATGCTCAGCTGCAATTTTTCAAATTATAATTGCATTAGGGGTGCAGTACCTTCTGTGGCTAATAGAAGTCCATTACCAACTCCTTAGGGACACCTAGTAACAGCCTGTGGTACTGCACCCTTTCTTTGCTTAGTGGACTTTTTTTTCATTACTTAGCCTACTGCTGGGATATTTTGACCCAAAAAAAACAGTGGCATTTGCAACGCTAAGAGCTCCAAGTTTCATTAATGCGAGACCTACTGCATTTCAAATGCTTATTTGCACTTGTGCCCCGGACGAAAGTCTGAGTTTGCCTTGATTTGATTTGAACTTGTAGCTTAACAATAACAGATACCAGCTACAAGCGTTAACTCAGCCTTTTTTCTGGAGGCGTGGACTTGTTGCCATTATAGTTTGGAAAATGTAACAAAGATATTATAGCAATTTGCGGAAAAGAAAATGCAGTAGGGAAGGATGCCACTTTTATGCAGTGTGGGCGCTCCATCTGCATCGCCAGCACATAAGAAATGAGGCCTAACGCTTTAGTAAAACTTTTTCTTCTGCAGTTTCACATAGGGCAAACTCGACCTGCAGTGCTTTACATGAGCACCAGTTAAGTTACACAAGTACACATTTATTTTTAGATGGAACTGGGAGATTAAGTGATTAGCCCAAAATCACAGGATGTTGAGTGGATGCCGAGACTCGAACCTGGTTCCCCAGCTCCAAATTCATCAGCACTGCTCGTTGTGCCACATCTTCTCCCATGTTTATTTTTGGCGAGGTTTTGGGCAGAGGTATTGAGTTAAATAAAAACACAGAGTGAATTCATGTTACATCATCCTCTGACCAACAAGTGTAATTTTCAGAGATTTCATCCATATGCGAATTAGTAGTTTTAAAACCTGACAAATCCTAAATTTGGTCTCACCAAGTCGACAAGTGTGCAGCTGGGGACTGGAGGTGAACCTACAGCAGATGCCCATATGCAACGAAAGGGCCACCATCTGAACTTAGCTGTTTGCAGCAGGCATCCATCTGCAGTGACGAAGCCTGGCTGTCGATGGGTACTATATACAGCGACATCACATGTGCAGTGAGGAAGACGGCACCTGACACAGTTATCTTGTCTACAGCTGCAGCAAAAAAGGCCTGATCTCAGGCCGAGAGCATGGCATTTGCAATGAATAGCGCCGCCTGAAATTAGCTGCCTGTGTCAAGAGCTACAAGGATGCATTTGCAATGCTATGTCTAATTGTTTCTGGACAGGAAGTAGTTTACAGGCAAGGCCGCTGCTCTGCCCAAGGGAGCATTTGTGCAGAGGGAAAGGAGAGAGGTTGCTTAGTGACAGGGTCTGCGCCTCGTGCCCGTCGTTCACCTTGTCCAGGGTAGCCTGCTACGGGTCCTGTAATTAGAAGTGGTCAGGCTGCCGTTTATGGGAAGCCCGTGCTTAGGGCAGGCTCTAGCTGGCAAGAGACGCAAAGGAAAAGGGCATAAAGAGCAGGCATGCTCTGAGCAACTACACAACGCACCAAGGCTCTATGACAAAGCAAGCATACCAGGCATGTTTCACACTAAAGCAGGTATGGCACCTTATGTTAACAAGTAGCGACCGCCATTATTGTTCAATGGCATCGTCCTACGAGTGGTGTGTGGCCGCCACTGCTGAAGTGCGGGTGCCGGACAGTCTGAGAAGGGGGGGGGGGGGAGAAATGCGACACGGTGGGCAGGGGAGGGGGCGGAGCGGGTAAAAAAAAAAACAAGACGGAGGGAAGGCAGAGAAGGGGAGGGGGAGGAGAAATGCGACACGGCGGGCAGGGGAGGGGGCGGAGCGGGGAGAGGGTGTGAAAGAAGCAGGGGCCTGGAGTGCGGCTGAGGGAACAGACGGCGATTTGGTGATGTGCACGCGCATTTTAGGTAAATGCGCTTGCGCATTGACCTAAAAGCCACGGGCACAGCACCAAATCGCCCAGTTAGTTAAAGTTTGTTTAAAGCCCTATATCCTCGCAGCTCGATGCGTGCGCATCGAATAGCGAGACCTAAAAACGGGCCTGGGCGCATAGGGCATAGATACGAAAATCAGGCGCGCCTATCTCTCTGGCAGACATAGGGACAGTAAGGATATCGTACGCCACCCTGGGTTGTTCACCCGCCCATTCAAGCGAGATGATCAAAGAGCGCAATTTTGGGGAAAAGTGAGAGGTGAGGGGGATAGGTATATTCGAGAAAAGGTAAAGGCATTTAGGAAGAACCACCATTTTGGCAATGGTGATCCGGCCAGCCAGGGACAGCGGTAGTCTGCTCCACGAAGGGATCCTGGATTCTAACCAGTCCACCGCCCGTCCAAAGTTAGCCCTCCACAGCTCATCCAGATCCATGCTGAGCCAGATGCCCAGATAGCGCGTGGGGCCAGATGCCCACCCGAACGGGAAGTCAGGTGAGAAAGGGACAGTGGCGTCGGTCAGGGGGAACAGAACGGACTTGCTCCAATTCACCTGAATACCCACCAAATTGTATGACTTCCCGGACTAAAGGGCTGAGGTTGTCCTGTAGATGGCGAATATATAGTGACATCATCCGCGTACATTGAGACAAGAAGGTAACGAGACGAGAAACCAATGCCCCTATGAGTATGGTGCTGACGTAACCTAGCAACCAGGGGCTCCATAGCGATGGCAAAGATTATGGGCGATAATGGACACCCCTGTCGGGTTCCGCGGGCGATGCAGATGGGATTAGAAGCCTGGCCATCGATACGGATGCGCGCAGATGGATTAGTATAAAGAAGTCTGATCTTGCGCAGAAAGATGTCACTAAAACCTGTAAGCGGTAGAATGTAAAAGATGAAGGGCCACTCCAAAGTATCGATCGCCTTTGTGACATCGAGAAGGGCGGCCACTGCTGGCAGGGTGGGGTTAATTTGATGTTATCCGGAAAAAATGGTACGCAGTTATGGGAGTTTGCCCTCCCGGGTATAAAGCCGGATTGATCGGGAAGGGCGATGGTGGGCATTAACAGGAGGAGGCGTGAGGCGATCGATTTAGCAAACATTTTGTTGTCCATATTAATAAGGGAGAGGGGGCGGTAGGAAATCCCGACGGTTAGCTCGCTTATCAGGCTTAAGTAGCAGGGTAATCAGGGCCTCGCGCAGCGATGGCGGGAAAAGACCGGTGTCAAAGGCCTTGTTGTACATGGCCCGCCAGATGCGGCTCCAGGATATCAGCACATTTTTTGTAAAAGGAGGCGGGCAGGCCATCTAGACCCAGGGCCTTGCCGCCAGGGAGGCTACTATGGCTGCCAGTATTTCTTCCCTAGAAAAGGGCTCGCCCAGAAATTTACGGTGATAATCTTCGAGCCAGACCAGGGCAATGGACTCAAAATACTGATCTAACTCCTCCCGTGGCAGAGGAGTACCGGCCGAGTACAGTTGCGAGTAAAAATCGATAAAGCGAGATTTGATATCCTTTGGGGAGGTCGTCCTATCCAGGCCACTGTCGCTGAGGGCGGTTATGTAGGAGGCTGCTCGTGATGGGTGTAAAAGGTTAGCAAGGGTACGTCCCGGGCGGTCTCCCTTCCCGAAGCGGCGCGCCCGACCCTCCCTGCCAAGAAAGGACAATTCACGGGCAGCTTCATCTGAGAATTCGGTGTTCTTTTGGCGAAGGAGCGCAAGCTTTTCCGGGTCCGGACACGCCGCCTGGGCGGCATCCAGATCCCGGATTTCACCCTCGAGCTGTGCCAGTGTAGAGCGGATAGCGCGAAGGATGCCCGCCTGTCGGGGAAATACACTCACCTCGGATGACAACCATGAAACCCTCCCATAGGGTACAAGCGGAATCGACGGAGCCTGCGTTAAGCCCAAAATAATTGGTGATCGCCGTATGAATGTTCGAGCAGAACACAGTGTCCCGGAGGGCGTGGGTGGGGGGGTGGAAGACACCACGTAAAGGCCCGACGCTGGGAGAAAGGAAGCCTAAGACGAATCTGGACCGGCGCGTGATGGGAGAACGGGCCATGTGCTCAGCATCTGTGAGCCAAGACAGGACATCCGACGAGGTCAGCCAGAGGTCGATTCGCGACCAGCAACCTCTCGCCCCTGTCACGCAGGTGCCCTCACGGGCTTCCAGACGGAGATGGCGCCAAACGTCGTAAAGTGCATTGTGGGTTCCGATGGATTGAAGAGCTGTAACGGCATGCGGGTGAGAGGAGTAAGAGCCTGAGAGGTCCAAGGTCGCTGAAAGAGCAACATTAAAATCACCGCCCCAAAAATACGCCGCGGAGCCACAGGAGGAGATAAGATGCCAAATATGATGAAAAAATTCCTGGTCGTCCGAGTTGGGGCCGTATACTGCGGTGATCGTGACGGGCTGGGCTAGAAGCAGGCCGTGGAGGATTACATATCTACCCTCTGGATCGAGGAGAACCCGTGAGGTCTGCCAAGGAAGGCCACGGCGCAGCAAAATGGAAACTCCCCTAGCATAGGTTGAGTAAGTGGAAGCGTGGGAGCCTGGCAGCAAGTGCGTCTCCTGTAGGAGACCTATATCTACTTTGTGGTGCTGTAGGTGTGAATGGATAAGGCGAGCCTTGCGGAAATCATTCAGGCCACGAACATTCCATGTCCAGCAGACTATGTCAGCCATACGGTGGCAGTACAGGGATGAGCACTAGGCGGGGCAGGTAACAGGGAGCGCAGACTAGCGGGGCACCTAGGTGAAGCAGGGGAGACCGCCGGTGGCGAGGTGGAGCAGATGAGAGGAGGCCCACAAGGATGTAAAAACAGCAGCGATCAATGGGCAGCAGCCTTCTGGGCAGCGCTGGGAGGGCGTGCGGGGCGCGACCTATAGAGAGAGGAAAAGACCAAGGAAGCAGCATGTGCGGCTGTGGGACGAGTCGGGTGACTGCAATCAAAACAAATTGGAGAACGGTGTGCTGTGCAAAAGACCATGCAGGGCAGATTGCAGATGTAGGAAGACTAGCGACGGTGCTGTGTAGGGGGCACAGTGCAGTGTCAAAAAAACAAACCGGCAGGAACCCAACAACCAGACCACCCCCCACCCTCAACCTCCCCCACCAACCCAAACAGAGAAAAATCCAACCACCCCACACCCACACCAACCCCCCAATCAGGCTGAGAATACCACCCACTCCACCCAGGGTACCCACAACTGGGAGAGGGCAACATAAAGTGAACAATGGGAATCATCCCGGTGGGGGCATGGCAGGACTCTGCGGATACCCCTGCAGAGGAGCAGGGTAGCCAAGCTGTAGTAGTAAAGCAACATTAAAAACAGGTCACATGTGAAATCAGGAGAAAACCATTGTCCGCACAGTTATTCGTTATCACTTAAGCGGTCAGCAGCTTCGTGTGGAGACTTAGGAGGGGAGGATCTGGATTCCTTGTTCTAACTCTTAGCAAAAGTGAGGGCCTCACGCGGATCGGGAAAAACAAGTGTCTTGTATCCCTGTCGGACCCTCAGCTTCACCGGGTATGCCAAAGAGTAATACACCTCATGCTTCTGGAGGATGCGCTTGGCCTTCAAAAACTCTCTCCTGGCGCCTGAGCAGACAAGGTGTAGCCTGGATAGAATGAAAGGGTGTTGCCCTGGTGCGTGATGGTACCCTTATTATGTGCCGCCGGAGAATGGCATCACGATCTCGGAAGTTCAGGATCTTCGCCAAAGAGTGGAGATAGGACTTCCCCAAAGGTTTCCTTGAAAAGTTGCTCGACAAAGTCTTCCATCTTTAAGATGTTGGTGGATTCGGGAAGGCCCGTGATGCGAAGGTTACTCCGACGGGAGCGGGCCTCCAAATCCTCATTCTTCTACCGAATTACAGCCAAGATCTTATCCATCTGGAGTAACTTCTGCCTGTCTTGGGTGGCAGCATCCTCGGAGTCAGATACCCTGGATTTCACATGGAGAAGTCTGTTGTTGTGGGAATCTACCCGAGCCTTCACAGAGTCAAGACGAGCGGATAGTTGGTCAAGCTGTGAAGCGATGCCGCTGACGGTCGACTTGACCTCAAGCATGAGAGCCTTGAGGTCGTCATCTCAGCTCGGGGGTTGGTTGTCTATCATTCCGGCTCGGGGGGGGGGGGGGGGGGGGGTCCATCATCCCAGCGGAGTCGACTCCGTCCGAGCCCACGCCTTCCTGACGTGAGGATCTCCGGAGTTCGGAGGCGATCTTGGGCTGCTTTGGGTCTGATTTCTCCATAGCAATGTGCAATACTGGTTGGCACCCAAGCACCCAGGAAAGAGAGCAAGCCGGTGATATGGGATGTTTTACAAGCAGTCAGCGACCAGTGGTGTAGAGTCCATCAGGGAGCACGGTCCAGGAAGCCGGGGGGGGGGGGGCAGCACCAGCAGGCCTTCAGGCCCGACTCCCCAGCATAGCACGGAACCCAGCTGGCTGCCAGGGATGGCTGAAAGGGGCTACTAAACAGTCCTGTGCCCAGCAGCCACCAGCAGGAGGAGAGGGGGACAAGACCCGGCCACAGCACGGCGTGGGGCATCCCGGGCAGATATAGCATACAGTGGGCACCAGGGCAGTGTATTCACCACACACCAGGCCGCTCCGCTTGGCAGAAGGAGTAGCACACAGTTCCAGGAAGCCGCAGAGTTGTGGGTGGCAAATCGTGGAGGGCGTCGCGCCCTAGCTGCGAGCAGAAGAGGGCCCCTGGCTGGCCCCGGGCAGTTGCAAAGTGAAAGGCCCAGGGGCAGGCCAGCGTGGCCGAGCGTTAGGCACCCGGGAAGGCTGGGGCAGAGGTGGGTGTGGAGGGGCCCCAGCGGCTACCCACCGGGCCCAGTCGCTGTAGGAAGTCCACCCGCAGGGGAGCCAGTCTTCAGTAGGCCCCACTTAAAAAAGATGCCCACGCGGCACAGCAACAAAGCGCTGAGGCGCCCCAAAGGCAGCAAGACCCGTTCCTGAGCGGGCGAAACCCTGGCAGGCGAGAGCCAATAGTTGTCACAGGAAGGAAGGGCAGAAATGGACTCTCCGCCGAACCCCCAGGAGCAGGCTTCGGAACAGGGGGGCCGGGCGTGGCAGGTGGGCCTCAGCGAGGCACTGATGAAAGGGCACCCAGGGCGGAGCGACCGCGGCGGCAGGTGATCTTCACCGCGCCGCTCAGCAGGGGT